>NC_052056.1:2317500-2617500 GCF_903992535.2 Arvicola amphibius | reverse complement strand
CCCCATTGCTTTACTTCTGGCATGTTTAGGTGGAGCTAAGGGCTGTCCTCTTTCTTAAAAATTTTCCCGAAACCCTAGCCAGAGCTTCTAGTGGGCTTGCTCCAACTCTCTGTTGGAGACGGTACCTCTGACATATTGGTCCATAACACTGCTGGTTGGGTTCTGTGTCTCTTCGGCTCCTTGAACACAATGGTGGTTGAACACAGATGACCAGTGGGCGTGATCCTCTGCCCATCCCTAAGAACACATGGTAAACAACACAGCTGATAAATGTCTGTGACCCTCAGGTCCCACAGCACACGACTGACATTACTAACCTATCTTTTCAGGAAGTGGCCAAGTGTGTAGTAAACACTTTCATATGGATGCCTGGGCAGAAATTAAGATCCTGAAAATACAGCTCAGCTAGGATATGCCACTGGGAATTTTCTTAAGAATTGCGGAAGTAGGGAAAGAGACGAGTAGAGGAACAAGAAAATCCAAGGGGAAGAGGGCTGAAACCCACAAAGGAAGATGGGAAGCTGAGCCAGACAGCCCAGGAGGGGACTGCTTTAGGCCCGGAAATGCTTCCTCCGACAGCCATTAGCGTGACTGCCGCAGACACACTCGGCTCCCCAGGCTGTTGGCCCACTCTAGAAACTCCCAGCGCCTCCTGTGAGTGGGGTTCTGACACCAGGATCTGGAGCCTGTGTTTAGACAGACACTGTGAGAAGCATAGGCCGCAGGAGAGGTGAAAAGATGGTAAATGGCACTCACTCGGATAAAGCAGGACTCAGGGATTCTGACAGCCAAGAACTGTGTTCAACATAGCTAGAATTAAAGGGACTGAGAGACAGGGGTGGCCGTCGGCGACACTGAAAGCAAAGAAGGAGATGTCGGTGCGCAGGGGCAGCGTTCTGGTGTGGCCTCGGACCAGCCACTGAAAGCCGAATGGGGCAGGCGCTGTGTGAAGAAAGGAAGGCCCTAGGGTTCCTGTATTCTGCTCTTTTCTGTCGGTCATACTAGATAAGATGCCAGCTGCCCCAAAGGGGGAAAACCAGGCAGGGTGTGCAGCTACGGTCCCACAGCCAAGAACTAAGTAGCGATGGAGTGGGGGAGGAGGGTGTCTTGCATAAAAAGAGGCCAGCAGCCTCCTGCTGTGAGTCACCCAAGCCATCTAGAGCCTGAGACTGATCACACTGAACTTAGAGTCATCTCACTTGACAAGTGAAATTCTCTTTCTCTCTCTCTCCTTCTCCCTCTCTCTCTCGCCCTCCCTCTCTCTCTCTGTGTGTGTGTGTGCTCTGTGTGTGTGTGTGTGTGTGTACAATGCACTTGTTCATGTATGCCTGTGCACATGTAGGGCAAAGGTTACCATCAGCTGTCTCCCCCAGGAACTTCTTCACCTTGTGCTTTGAGACACGGTCTCTCATTGGCCTGTAGCCTGGTTAGGCTACCTGGTTGATCAGAAAACCCTAAAAGTCCTCCTGTTTTCATTTCCCAGGTGGTAGGATTACAGGTTTTGGAGACGGTGCCTGGCTTTTTATGTGGGTGCAGGGCCTCAGAGCTAGGGTTCTCATGTTTACACGGCAAGTCTTTTACAGACTGGGTCTCCCCTGCCTCTGCAACCTGCCCAACCCCCAGTCTAGCTGAACCTCTTCCAACAATCACATTATCCACTGCAAGGGAGAAACTCAAGATGGGCCTCAACACACATCACACAACATTAATGTAATTGCCGGAGCCCTCCCAGGGGATGGCATGGAAACACCGCAGAAGCAAAGCAAATCCAACAAAAAGCCCCTTTGCACAGGACAAGTTGCTGAAGCAAGCTTTACTGAAACATGGGTAATTGTGTTTGGGAAAACAAAGAGTCAGATTACGAGCCTGTCTTGTAGGGGAAAGCTATTGAACGCTCTCAAACAGTCTGAACTAAAGTGCTTGGCACACTCAAAGCCACCAGTGTTTCTGCAGGTGTATAGCAAGTGTATCCAGATTCCAGTTACCTGGCCCTGGCAGAGCCGGCAGGCCCAATACTAGACATAACCATTCTTGCCTAATGCCTTTCTCAAAGCCCGTGTAATTCACTGCCGGGGTTGTATTTCGTGTTTAGGCTGTCTGGCTTGCTTTGTTCTTAAGAAACCAAGCAACCAATACGAGCAGACCAAGTCTTCTTAAAGAGTCGTGAAATTACAGAATGTGAATGAGGAAGGCAGCTCTGAAATCCAGATCCCATCCTTCTGCCTCTCTGAAAAGGTATCTGTGGGCGCAGAGAGCACAGGGCATGCTGCCCTTGGGCCACGGGAGGAAGGATTCTCTAACATGAAGAGACCACCCTTGGCAAACAGCTGGATTATAAAGTTCACACAACACAGTGTTCTGATGTCATACCACCTCGATTTAATGACACCCACAGTTGGATCTTTTTCCTGGTTTACAAGGCGCTCTCTGTGAAATCTCTTTTTGACATTTAGTCTGCCTGTAAAAGCATGTATTAGGACCCATGCGTTAGAGCAGGTAACCAGGACTTAGAGAGATGCCCAGCTAGCCCATGATCGCCTGGCCTGGGGTGAGCCTACCTTCTTCAACTTTGAGACTTAAACAGTCATTATAGGAACAAACACTGTACCAGTGAAGCTAGATTCTGTCACCTGACCTTTGTTTGCAGTAGATGCAGAGCCCCTTGTTCCTCCTCTACCAAGCTCTTTCCCATATACAGTCCTTCCATCCAAAGGAAGAAGGAGCAAGGAAATGTTCAATACATCAGCATCCTGTAAGACCCGTGGGCCTGAGGGATTGTTTCGGGGGAAACTAGGCTAGTCACACTGGACTTGTGGGGTCATGGGAAAGATTCTTAGCCTTCGTCCTGTGGAGTTCATTACCAGTTGTCTCCTAAAACAGACAAGGCATCAACCTAGACATCTGGTGAAATCACAACCTGAATGCCAAGGCCCAGCAGCACATGAAGTCACCTGTCCCCAGCATGTGGCATTAGGACTGGGTTTGAACCAGCTCTGCCAGTCCAGTGGGAAGCCAAAGGGGGAACCCCAGGCTTGAGCAATAGAATGTGTTTCTGTGGTGTACAGAAAGCAGCTTCTGAGATCTTTTATGCCATGGAGGCTGGTGACAGGAAAACCATTTGATGAGGCAAACTGTTTTTTTAAGTGCACTGAGGCAGAAGGTGGCTCTGGACCAGACAGCAGCCTTGTCTTTCCAAAGAGAAATCTTGATTCTTTTTCCAGCTGCAAAAATGATGGAGAGTCCTTGAGTGTGGGCCGTTGTAAGGATCTGATTCTCTCACGAGCATGTGGGGCATCTAAGACAAGCCAGCTCTGATAGATGGTGCTGTCATACTTAAGACAATCCAGCTCTGATAGATGGTGCTGTCATACTTTTACTTGGTGATAAGACAATTTGCACAATGAAGTGACTGTGATTATCCTAGGGTGTCTCTCTGACAACAGGTCAGTTGGAGCCGGCCCAGTCAGCCATGTTCTGCCACAGTTTATACCCAGCTCCAGAGCCTCGTCTCGCTGGCCTGCCAAAAACATGGGTGACCCCTTACGATACCCTTGGGGAGACAAGGGAGTCCCAATGAGCAAAAGCAGTAGAATTACCATAGCAACACCAACTTGAAAATAAGGTAGGCGTGCAATGCCATAATGGAGTTCAAGGATGTCCGGTGGGTAGCGCACTTGCCTAACTGTGCACAGAGCTGTGGCTTCTGGCACCGCATAAGCCCGGCATGGTAGCGTGTACCTGCTATCCTAGCACTTGGGAGGTGGAGGAAGGAGAAGCAGAAATTCAAGGTCATCTTCACTTATATAGGGAGTTTGCAGTCAGCCAACTCAGGATCAGGATATGTGAGACTGTTTCAAAAACAAACAAAGCCAAACTAAAAAAGTCTGATCAGAAAGGCAAGGAGGTGGCAGCGTCTTAGCCAGACCTTAGTGGACAGATGGGGCTCTTGTACACAGAGGTCACTAAAAAGGATCACAAGAAAAGGGGCCGACCTTCCAACAAAGTGTCAGTAAAAGACTCAGGGAGGGCAGTGGTCAGAGCAGAGGTGAGAGTTCATAAGGTCCTCCCACCCGGCTGTCCGAGGTGACTGAGGTGACCTGTTCAAGCCAGCAGGATAAAAGAGCGTGTGATCCTTACCCACCCCACCCCCAGCAGGTGGAGACCTGCCATGGAGCTAGGGGGCCCCTTCCTACTCCCTACAGGAAAGTCCACACAGCAGAGGGACAAACATTAAATCAAAGCCACGCTGTGACTTTACATTCCAGGAACCCTAACCCGGCCCAGCTCGGTAATGATTCAGGGCTGTCGCTCACCGTAAGGTGTGGAGAGCACTGGACACTGGAAGGTGCCAGGGAGCAGCCATGGTGATGTGAAGGGAGCATCCTCGTTGCTTCCCTTTCGTACCTGCCCAAGAGTCACATTTGCACTGGAGGGAAGGGGAGTTTTAATAGCTACATTGTGCCCCCATAAGTTCACATATTCAAATTTCAAACAGTTTGAAATGATTAGGGCGGCAGTTCTTGATCTTCCAAAGCTGAGACCCTTTAATGCAACTCCTCATGCCGTGATGGCCCCAACCATAAAGTTATTTTCATTGCTACTTCATCACTGTTACTGTGCTACTGTTATCAATCATACTGTGAATGTCTGATATGCAGAACATCTGATATATGACCCCTGTGTGGGTTGCGACCCATGCGTTGAGAACTGTTGCTCTAGAGGTCATGGTCGCTAGGGAGACATAACCACCTCCCCATGACTTCACCACTGCTTTGACCTCCTCAGTGACAGAGCATCTCAGCTACCAACAGCATACTAGAAGTCAAAGTAGACCTGAAAGGGGTACACTCCCTACGTGTGCACAGTCCTCAGAGGAGCGAGCCCAGATCTCCATCCCAGCAAGCAACTTTTCAAAACTGTGCCCCATTCCTGCAAAGTTGCCATCTTCCAAGGCCATACCCTCACCCATTCCCTCCGCCCGTCCCTGGGAATAGCTGCCTCAGATAAACCCCTGGTCAACTTCTGCAGCCAGGCAGCCGGTCCTGTCCTGTATGTCCCACACACTGCCCTGTCCTGGCTCTGATATCCTTAACCTCAGCAATGCACCCTGAAAAGGAGACATACTTTATCTTCTGGGGAAAGTCTTCATAGGTTTCAGGTTTCAAGCAAGCCTGTTAGCCTTGCCTTCTTCCCAGCCCAGCAGATCAGCTCAACTTTGCAGACCCCTGAATGTTGGAAGCCGCACAGGGAAGACGGGAGGACGGTGAAAGAACTGGGTATCTGATCCCAAGCTTGATCCTCCGGTTACAGTGGGTCATGTCGAGCTGGCTGGAGCTCAGAGGCGGCATGCTTTCCTAGATGTGAGACTCCCACTGTGAGCCTCAGCACAGCAGAGAAATGGCACACGGAGGAACACACACTCAGAACCAGACTATAGGTCCAAGGACATGCAAGCCTGCCCAAGGGCACAGGAGGGAGCCTCTATCCATGTCCGCGTATCTTGGGTGCCTCGAAGATAGGAAGGGAAGAAGCCTGAGGGCTCGGAGTGTGATTGGTCCCCCAGGAAGCTGAGGAGAACATTTTTCCACTCCATCCCACCCTGGGCTCTGTTTGTGTTTATGGCTAGGTGACCCCAAGAACTCAAGATCCTGCTCCACCTGCAGGGTGTTTGTTGACATGGCAACAAATCTTACCTTGGTTCTTTCCCATTGTCTCCTCCTTCCAGGAGCCTCCAAGGCCACTGGAAGTGGCAGGGGATTTTTTTAGTGCTGGTAGAGAACAGGAAAACCTAGCTTCTGATGGGCTCTGCCCTGTCAGGATGTGCTGACTGGCCCCAACAGTTCCTCACACTATCGGAAAGATGATGCAACTCCTCAGGCAAGCATCAGAGCTGCCTTCTCCCAGTGAACTGAATTAACAGGTCTTCCAGGAGGTCCCCAGACCCTGAAGTCCCTGGGAGCTTACGTGATAGCTTGAATGTGGCTCATTCCTTTACTCCTCCAAAACTCACATGGAAACTCTTTATCTTTATTGGTTTTTAGCACTGTTGTTTGAGACAAGGTATCTCTATGCAACCTAGGCTAGCATCCAACTCCCAATTCACCTGCCTGCACCTCCCTGGGGCTGAGATTACAGATGTGCACCACCATGTCCAGCTCAAGTTGAAACTTGATTGCTGATATCATGGTACTGAGAGCTGGGGCTGATCAGAGGAGATTTATTCGTTCCCGGGGACTGACTGCTGTCTTTCTGGAATAGGTTCATTCTAGAAAGTGCAGGCCAGTGCAAAGGAAACCCAGTTCCAACATGGTCTCCCTCTGCTGTGAACACCCTCTTCTCCTTCCACTCTTCCACCTAGCACGAGGTCCTCGCCAGATGTTGCCACACCTGGACTTCCCTCCTCCAGAACTGTGAGTTAAGCTATAAGCCACCCCTCCATCTCCAGTGATGTGATAAAGTCACCGAAAACACACTGGAAGGCCTTCCTGGGACAGCTGGGACCACTTGCCATTAGGTGAGAGGTTGCCTGCACCACAATCAAGATCAAACGCAGCAACTTCTCCGTGGGAAAATCGTCCAGAGGTTCAGAAATGATCCCCCAAGGCACAGAGAGCAGCAGATGACACCCAAGGCTCCCTTGTGACTCTGAGCATCACTCCAGGGCAGCAGCTGGGGGTGGACATCAGCTGCCTCCCATCATGTGACCTACGTGCCTGCCCATGGGCAAGGATGCACACTTCCTTGTTTTCCCCAGCTGTCAGCAAGAGCTCAGAGTATTTGAGACTCTTATCTGGACCAACACAGAAATAAGATGGCAATCAAGCTTCTAGGATGTGTGGATAGTTCTAATAACCTCGCCTACAAAGATGAGTGGTCATGAAAGCCGTCATGAGTGCCTGTCCAGTTCAACCCCTGCAGAGAAGGCTAAGCAGCTCCAGGTAGAACAAACATCATTTTCCTTTCAATAAATGATGCCCACAGCAAATTCTCGCTCCGCTGTGCCGCCACAGCCCTCTCCAGGCCTCGTTCTTCATAAGTGCCCCATCTGGAATCAAGCACACCTACCCGAAATTTCCACAGCTGCTCCACTCCTTCACACGTCCTGCCTGGATTTGCTGAGATATGAGTTACCAGACTCCACCTGGAATTCCTTTTCATGTGTGCCATAATGGTTAAAAACGCTTCCTGCTCTTCCAGAGGACCCCAATTCAGATCCCAGCGCCCACATCAGGCACGCTGGTGTAACTCTTGCTCCTGAGGATACAATGCCCTCTTCTGGCCTCTGTGGGTACCTGCACTCATGTGCAGATGCCCACACAGAGACATAGAAATAATTGGAAATAGATGGGGCACCTGCACATGAGTGTACACATGTATGCACACACAGACATAGAAATCCTGCACATGAGTGTACACATGTATGCACACACAGACATAGAAATAATTAGAAATAATTTTCTTAAGAAACAGATTCAATAGGAAGAAGAAAAAGAGGAAAGAAAAAAGAATTGATTAACTTGACAAAAACAGCAGAATTTGAGCATGGTGCAAATGAGGGATGCAAACTCCTTTCAGTATGTGAGCCATTGCAGTGTCTGGATATCTAAGGAGAAACCCTGCCAGTTTTCTTGCCTTGGTATGTGAGATTGAAAGTAGCTCACTCTTGCTGTTTTGAGCCTGAAGGTCATGTTTGAAAGACAATCCCTAAGATGTTGAGATGTAGCCGCACTTGGCTGTTCTTTGGCGTTGCTTAGAATGTGGTTATGTTTGGGAAGTCTTATTTGCTTCTTTTTCCATGGAATTATTTATCAAAAACAGGTGCCGGGTCCAGGGAGCACTGAGGACTAGAGCCCAGATCCTCAGCTCCACATGAAAGATGGGAAGTGTGGGAGATTACCCATAATTCCAACATTCTGAGGGCAGAGACAGGGTCCTGCTAGGCAATATGGTTAACTAGACTACCTAGAATTGGTGAGCTCTGAGTTTGCCTCAGTCAAAAAAAAAAAAAAAGGTGGGAAGCAATCAAAGACGACCCCCAACATCACTTTTGGGCCTCCACATGCACACATGCACATGCACACACACATACTACACACAGAAATAGTATGCACATAAATGAGAACTCCTGTTCATTGTATTGCTACAAAAATCCATGAGCACATTCATCTGGAGCAAAGCTGTCAAGAAGAATGTTCTGTGGTGATGTCATCAATTTCCCATCTGTGCTACACCGCTGCCAATGACTCAGTACCCCTATGATAGAAGACTGGACTTCCAATTTTATCCAGTTATTTAAAACCTGAATAGAAACACATAGGAAACCACTACTGTCTGTTTTCTGTAGCTATAATGAAATGCGTAAGTCTGGGTACTTCATAAAGAAAAGAGATTTAGTTTGCTCACAGTTTGGGGTATTGGCAGGGGGTCTTATGAAGGTCCTGTGATGGGACTGCAGATGGGAGGGAGACAGGAAGCAGAGGAGTAGAGAGGACCTGGTCCTGCTGTGACTTTCACCCCTGGAGGGGCTAACAGGCATCACCAAGAGTCTCAGTCCTGCTGAGGGTGACGCCCCTGTGACTGACAGCCTTCCTGTATGGCCCCATCGCAAGTCCCCACTGTGGCTCACAGCACCACAGTGCCTAATACATGAACCTTGGTGAATGCACTACAGCAAGGCCCACCAGCAAGCCAGGAAGGCTGTGGGGGGGCCTCCGGCCTTCATCCCTGGGGACTAGCGCGAGTCTGTACTACCCCCGGGGTCTCATTTGCTTGTCTCCAGCCTGACGCTGCTGCAGGCTTGGCGCATGGAGGTTTTAAGATGCCCATAAGAGGAATGAAGGTTTAGGTTCTCTGTGAAGTTTGTGGGGGTCTTGTTCAGATCCCAGCCCTCAGTGCTTGTAAATGTGACCTTGTTTGAAAATAAATTTAGATTTTGTGGGTATAATTATTTAAGGATCTTTAGAAACAATCCCCCCCCCCCCGGGTTTGGGTGGGCTCTAAGCATGTGACTGTAACTTCCTCCTAATATGGGAAGGGGCAGGGTCACACAGGGAGACCTAAGTCTGGGGCAGTGTACCTAGCAATGTGCCCCCAGTTGGGAAGAATTCCCCTAGAAACCTCAGCAGGTTTCCGGCTCTGCTAACTCCGTGATGTCGCACGCCCTGCTCCCCCAAGAGTGGAGGGAGAACAGCTTTCTGTTTTCAGCCTCCTCATGGAAACAAACACAAGTATTATCAGCTCCCTTGCTGGAAACCTCCAGGTCTCATTTGGAGTCTTGATTTATGCAGAGGTGTGGAGGACAGCATGCTATTATCTGACTATAGGGTCGTATGAAAACAACCAAAGCTCTCAGTACCGGTTGACTTGACTGACAGGTTGAAGGCTCTAAGCATCACCGTGAGAGCCAGTTCTACCCAGAGACTCTAGGGAAGGGAAGACAGGACTCAGAGATGCCTGATGCTGGAGGGTCATTGCCACCTAGGATCAAGAAGACTGAGTCTATGAATGTTCAGTACAGAACTGCCACATGGGGGAAGGGCCAGCACAAGGCCCTTCCCTGAGTTGGGAGCCAGGAACCCCCTTGTCCCAGTTACTTTTCTATAGGTGTGACGTGACATGACATCCCATGACAAAGGCAACTTACGAAAGGAAAAGTTTATTGGGGGCTTGCTTATAGTTCCAGAGGGTGAGAACATGATCATCACGACAGGGAGCATGACAGACAGGCAGACGTGGTGCTGGAGCAGAAGATGAGAACTTAGATTTGAGACAACCACCATGAGGCAGAGAGAGACAGACAGACACACACACACACACACACACACACACAGAGAGAGAGAGAGAGAGAGAGAGAGAGAGAGAGAAGTTGAAAAGGCATAAGCTTTATAAACCTAAAGCCTACCTCCAGTGACACACCTCCTCCAACAAGACCACACCTCCTAATCCTTCCCAAACAGTTCCACCAACTGCAGAACAAGCTTTCAAATATGAGAGCCTTCTGAGAGTCATTCTCGTTCAGACCACCACATCCCTGATACCTGATGGAAAAAAAAGAGGAGGCTACTTGTTGGTTCCCAGCTGCCCAGCTAGCTTAGACCAGAAATAATCACACAAAACTGTATTAATTAAAACACTGTTTAGCCATTAGCTCTAACTTCTTATTGGCTAACTCTCACAGATTAATTTACCCATTTCCATTAATCTGTGTATTGCCATGTATCAGTGGATTACCTGCAAAGTTTCGGCATGTCTGACTCTAGTGGTGACTCCATGGCATCTCTAGACTCCGTTCTCTTTCTCCCAGCATTCAGCCTAACTTTCCCGGCCTACCTAATTTCTACCTTGCAAACTTAGGTCCAAAGCAGTTTCTTTATTCATTAATGGTAATCACGGCACACAGAGGGGACTACCACATCAGACACCAGAAGAGAAATTCTTCTGTGTTCCCTATGCTTAGGATTTTCTTCCCACAAGCAACAGAACAGAGAGTTGGTCATTTGTATGTGGCATAGCCACTGTTGGAGGTGACATAATCTACTTAGAACTACGGCAGCCCCTGGGAGGACACTCTATCTTATTTTCAGAACACTAATGAAGATACCACAGATTAGCAGAGTGCAGATCTGCCGCTGACATATTTCGTTAGCCACATTTCAACAAAATGGCGTTCTCAGCCGTCTGATTTCATTTACTTTGAGTCTGTATTCTAGGGAGGTATCTGGAGGCTTTAGCAAGCTGCCTAAAGGGTTCATGGCACAAGACTGACCAGGAAGTCCTGACTCAGGCCTTAGAAACATGTACAAGTCGGGACAGGAGAGATGGCTCAGCCGTGAAGAGCACTGGTTGCTCTTGTAGGGAACCTGCAAGATTCAGTTCCCAACTCCTATATGGAGGCTCATAACCACCAGTAAGTCCGTTCCAGAGGATCCAATGCTCTTTCCTGACTTCCACAGGTACCAGGTAAATATGAGGTGTACTTATATATATGTAGGCAAAACATTCATATATCTATATATATACACACACACACTTATTTTTAAAATGAGAAACCTATGCCAGTGTTCTGTGGTGGTTTTGGGGTGTGTGCTACAGAATTGGACTCTTTAAAAATCCACTGTTGCCAGAGTGAGACAGACAAGCTCCACGGGCCCCAACAGGAGCGAACAGAATCTTCTCCGTCTCTGTGGAGCAATGCAGTTGATGAACAGCCATAGTCTTACCACGTGGGCACCTGCAGGCTGCCAGAAAGAACAGGCCTATTTGTCACTGTGGAGCCCAGCAACTGAGCCACTTCCAGGAATCAGAGGGAGAAATGGTATGTTTCTGTGGTTTGGCATTTGGAGCTTAGCTCTGGCCTCACTGCTAACTGCCAACATCTGCAAATTATCAAGCACTTGAGAGAAATCCACTGCCACTGTAAGGTGTCCCCATCATTCCCATATAGGGTCCTGCCTCCCTCTGGGCCGTGGAGCAAAGTCCTGTGACCAGGAGCTATTGGGGCAAAGCCCAGGTCCCTGAACTAGTTGAACTATCTGTAAATGTAGATAGTGTGCCTGTGTGGGCAACTCTGTCAGATCTCCAGTTCTCATTTTGTTCCTTGTGTATTTGAATAAAGACCAAAAAAAAAAAAAAAAAAAAAAAAAAAAAAAAAAAAAAAAAAGTGGCTGGCAATGTAAAAACAGACCTGTATAAGAGTCTATTGATTCTCAGACTCATTTGGGTCCAAGTTCAGCAGAAGGGAACTCTGTATCAAATTCTGGTCCTGAAATACAGGATCAGAAACTCCGATTAGTGATATGATCAACGTAATCCGGAAAAGCGGGATCAGACGTTCAAGAAGCCCAACTCCTGCTCAGAACGTTGGCAAGTATCTCACCCAGGCATCCGTCCCTTGCTTGCACAAGCTAGTGGACTCTCGTGACTGACTGGAAACAACAGAACAGATATTTGTGTGAAGAGCAGGCCTCACCCAAAGACTGTCCTGCGGCGGGAAAGGCCTGAGTGTTGCAGACCTTGCTGGAGTTCCCTGGTGGGCGGCCTGGCAATTAGTTGGTGCTCACGTGTGATGTAATTACAAGGGGAACGAGGTAAGCCCAGCAGGGACAACTTGCCCAACTGCGTTTCATGGCTCTGTCATTTTTTCCTCCGTTAATTGTCTCTCTAACTTGCATGTGTGTCATAAATGTTAATTAAAAGCTTGAGCAGAATCCTATCCCATGTAACTGGACCAAAGAGTGTGGAGTTGCTGTTCTTCATGCCCGGAAGCAGAGGGAGGAGGAGCATGTCACTGAGTTTACGTGAAAATGAGTAGTCATAAAGAGAGGCTGGGATTGTTTCTGGTGAAGTCAAACAGGTCAAAGCAAATGCCACCATAGTGGAATTAGGACAGACTGGGATGGATCCGTGAGCTGCTGAAGAGGAGGGGCAGAGGAAGCCATGACCTGCTGAGCTCGAGGAAGACTCCCTGAAGTACGTACTTATAAAGAGGCGATGTGGGCAATCTGAGGGGGTGGGGGTGAAGGCAATGAACACTGAGGAAATGCAGGACTAAAATGTAAACACTGAGAACGGCAGATACATGATTGGAGCCTGAAGACCAAAATCTTGGGTCAAGATGAATCTCCTGAAGGGGCTGGAGATGTAGCTCAGTTGGTAGAGTTCTCTCTCGTTTAGCATGGATGAAGCCTTGCGCTCCATGCCCAGCACGACATAAACTTGGTGTGGTAGAGACCGCGTCAGAAGCAGTAGGACATGAAGTTCAAAGTCATCCTCAGCTACACAGCAAGTGTGAAACCAGCCTGGGATACGTAAGAGTCTGCCCCCAAACCAAAGGTCTTCTGCAGAGACACTGTCTAATGGCCTAAGACTACAAGAAATGGAGGACGTCTGACCTCAAACAATAAACAGATGACTGACACTCAGCCCAAGCTAGAGTGGCCAAGACATTATGTGGGCAGAACCTCGTGGCATCTGCAACATGTATGTTGAAGGCCAAGAGCAAGCACCTGCTGTGGCCTGACTTGACCTTTGACCTCAGCCTAGCACCTCTTCCTGGAAGTGAACTTAACGATGTAGACAAATCCTTGGTAGTCTACGGAAGAGCTGGAGCATCCTAAATAGAGGATGTCAAACATCTGTTCTTTTACAAACATCTGCATGCCTGCATATAGATCACACTAAAGCCGTTTCATAGTTTGGACCATAGAAGGTAAGGAGTGTTGTTGAAGGTGAGTGGACACCATACACTTCCCACACAGGAAGAACGTATGTTAATGCTGTCGCTGCCGTTCCTAGCAGGGTGGAGACGTCCTCTTACCTAGATATTAAGCCTGAATCCCCTGGCCATGTGACCTTAATGACAGCATCTCAAGCAATTATTTTAATTTGAGACTTCATAATGATAACAAAGATAACCTGAGATTGACCCTCTGCGGTGTGCTGCACAGCAGGTACAATCAGCAGACCGTGCAGTACACACACACACACCCCACACACACATACGCAACACATACACACCACACACATACCACATATACACCCCCACATACACACACGCACCACACATACACACATGCACCACATAACACCACACACTACATATACACCACACACACACCACAAACCCCACATACACACACACCACACACACACCACATATACATCCCACACACACCACACACACACCACACACACCACACACACACCACACACACCCCCCACACACACACCACATACACCCCACACACACACCGCATACACCCCACATACACACCCCACACACCACACACACACACCACTTATACACCCCCATCACACACAAACATATGCCACACATACCCTACATACACACATACCATATACACACCCCACACACACACCACATACACCCCACATACCTACCCCCCACACACGCTACATATACACCCCTCACACACACTACATATCACTACATATACACCCCACACACACACACCACATACACTACACACACACTACATATACACCCCCCACACACTACATATCACTACATATACACCCCCCCACACACACACCACATACACCACACACACTACATATACACCCCCATCACAACAAACATATGCCACGCACACATAGACATCGCCTCACACACACATACATACAGCACACACATACATACCCCACAGTGCACATATACACACACATCATTTATCCCGTATAGTTGGAGTCCTTACTGGCATCTTGTCCTGACCCTGACCCCAGAAAGCTACTGAACCCCTCAATAGTTGCCCATTTATTTATGTGCATATGAGCATAGGTGTTCATTCATTTACTTATTTATTTATTATTACCCTATCATTATAGGGCTTCTCTATGTAGCCCTGGATGGCCTGAAAGTCACTATGTAAACCACATAGGCCTCAAACTCATGGTGATCCTCCTGGGCCTGCCTCCCAAGTGCTGGGATTACCGGTTTGAGTCACCACGCCTGGCTAGATTGTTCCTTTAACAGCACCAGTTGCTGCCGGTCGCCATGATTTGAACGCACTGGTCAGGCTGGGCTTGGTACAGACAGGAGAACCAGGAGTGTCTCACTTCAAGTAAGCTTACTTCCAACCCCAGGTGGTACCTATCGCTGTGGGCAGTTAGCACGGGTTTAGGTATCAGCTTAAAATGAACCTGTGTCTTGTTGAGCCCTGTTAAACAGCTACTCCCTCTCGTTTCTTCAAGGTGCAAACGTTGGAACTCTTCTGGTGTGTGGAGTACACGCTCATGGTCACTGGTCGCTCTGCAGAGTCCTCCAGACTTTTACCCCTTCCAACCTAACCCAGCAGCTGCTCATTCCCCTTGCTCCATCCTCACGCCACTCCCCCCAGCTGGTAACCATCATTCAACTCACATCTCCAAGATCAGTTCTGCGTGTATGTGCATGCGTGCATGCGTGCATATGTGTGTGTATGTGCGTGTGCGTGTGTGCATGTGTGAGCTGCATTGAGCTGTATATGAAGACTTTATTCTTCTTCCCTAATTTTAGGTCCAAATCTACCAGATTTAATTAATTAAAAATTAAGCTAAAACTATTTCATTGACATTTTCAAACCCTTTATGTAGAAATAAGTTGTAACAAGAGCCCGAGAGCAGCTGGAACATATCACAGCAAAGAGAGGCTGCTGCACGCCCCCACGAGGACACTGAGCGGCCCCGTGCTTTCCCAGAATGTAGCTCTGCCTGCTATTAATTTGCAGACATATGGCTGGGACTTGTGCTTTCTAAAATGGGGTTTAGGGATTGCTAAGTACAAGAGAACATAGACCTCATGAGACATCAGAGCTGGGGTGTCCAGGGGCAAGAAGGCTAGCCTGTCCAGTTCCTTCCCTTGGCGAGCACAGCCAAGGCGCAGCAGCCTGAACAGTCAACTGCCCTGGCTCTCCAGTGGATCCCTACTCCTTCCGGTCCCAGCCCTGCACACAGAAACCCCTTTGCTGATTTGAGGGAGGTGCATGCCAACAGACGTGTGTGTTTAATGAAAAGCAGCTTGCTCACTCGGCTCGCGTCAAAGGCTTGGAGTGTCACACGTGGCCCTGAGCTTCCCCACCGCACTAGCTTTGAAGGGAGCCAGCCTCCATAATGTAGCCCCAGATCCTGGGGGGGGGGGGCAGCTACAGATCGCAACACATTTTTCTAGGTACTTTTTTTATTCATCTACAAAGAAGTAGAAGCAGAAGGAGGAAGAATATGAAACCAAAAAGCCTTATTATTACATGCACAAGAGGGCCATTGAGGAGGGCTAAAGTCAGTGCAAGGCTTTGAAGATTAATGGGCCCCTATAAATGTTGGTGTGTTATGAGCTTTCTCCTTGACATTAAACAGACCTCGCAAGACTCACACATAAAACACAGTGAGGAGCCCGGGTTGTAATTAATGCCATAAAGGTCTCTTTATCAGATTCCATCCAGGCGTCACAGAGGGTGATGAAGAGCCAGCCCAGCACTGTTTGTTCCGGACCAGAAAGGGGGCTGTGAGTGGCTGTGGTCCTCAAAAATGTCACTGCTTGCAAAGTCGACAACCAGAGTGACGAGGAGTGCTTTCAGGGCACAGAGACACTTCTGACCAACTTGGAGTGTCGGTCCCCGGAAGACCATAGAGTCCAGTCTACCCCCACCATACCGTGCTTCTCCCCCCCCCCCCCCAATTTAAGGAGGACAGACTGGAGGTAGCTTTGTGACTTCAGCACTTCAAAAGTCCCAGGATATGGGGTTGGGGTGCAGCTCAATTGGTAGAGAGTCTGCTTAGTACACATGAAGGCCTGGTTCGGTCCCCAGCACCACCCCAATCAAATACGGCAGCCCATGCCTGTAGTCCCAGCACTTGGGAGGTAGACACAGGAGGATCATGGGTTCAGGTCATACTCAGCTACATAACAAGTTGGAAACCAGCCTGGGCTACTATCTCAAACACAAAAAACATACATAAAAGCCGGGCGGCGGTGGCACACGCCTTTAATCCCAGCACTCGGGAGGCAGAGGCAGGCGGATCTCTGTGAGTTCGAGACCAGCCTGGTCTACAAGAGCTAGTTCCAGGACAGGCTCCAAAGCTACAGAGAAACCCTGTCTCGAAAAACCAAAAAAAAAAAAAAAAAAAAAAACCATACATAAAAAAGAAAGATACCATCTCACAAAGCCAGCATGTCCCATGTAGAGGCCCACCAGGGTGCTAGGTGTGCATCTGGCCAATGCTGGTGGGAAAAGGATTCATGCTGATCTCAGCAACTCTCCCAGGGAAATGAAAGGGTTCCCAAGGCAACAGGACTATCTGTGAGGTCTCAGCTACATACGAACTACACGGCGTGGCCCAGCGGGATCCCTGTGACCCTGCGACAGACTTTATGGATGACTCTGGCCTGTGCTAGGTTCTCTGAGAGGGAGCTGGGGTCAGACCTGAAGAAGGAAAGGCTAGAGATGGCCACACCCCGTGAAGCTGTGCACAGGGGTGCTCGACACTGTAGCAACAGGACAAACACCTGTGCCTCAGCTGTTCTGGTGGGACAAATGGTGCCCCCAAAATCCACAAATTGAAATGCAAAGACCTAAACCCCTGCACTGAAAACAGGGTCATCACAGAGATGGCAATGCTAAACGATGCCCTTCGTCGTTGATGGGGACTCACGGCTGGTCAGAGGCCAAAGAATGGGTTAACTATGAAGCACTTGGCCCTAAATGAGACACTTAGCCCTCCCCATGTGGCTCGGGGTGGGAACATTGTAGGAGCCAGAGGTCAGGGGCGAATCGGTGTCTTCTGAACGTGACAGCGTGGTGGCACTTATGAACTCACAGAGGCTGTGGCGGTCTACACAAGGTCAAGCCAGCCAAGGTAGCCGCATAAATGGGGGAGGGGCACAAAGCTCCATCCCTAGCTGAAGAGTTTTGTCAGATAAAGGCTGTTAGTGTGGGGAAAAACGGTTTTCTAGAGGGAGTGGAGCTGGCTGATGTCCCATGCTCCAGCACATGGAACAGGTACTAGGCTCGGTAGGTTACTAAAGGACATGGATTCATGAGGGGACACAGTGGGAGCAGGGTCTAGGATGAGTCGAAGTGGGGTGAGGGTTTGATTTCATCAAAATACATCATCTATATGAAAAAAATCAACTTTCTTTTCTATTTTTTCTATGCGTCTTTTGCATCATGTATCTTGATTCCACCTCCCATACTTCCTCTAAAATAAAACAAAATTTAAGGGAAAAAAATTAAAAATCTCATCATGGAAGCTGCAATGTGACACAGTGAGCCACGCAGTGAACTCCTTTGAAATGTTCATTGCAAAGAGTCATTGGTCTGGTTCAAGGCCTCTGGGGTCTGCTATACCATCAATGCTGGGACCTCACTAGGACGCTTCCTGGATACCCTGTTGTTTCCCTGTGTCATGAGAATCCTGCAGCATGAGATCTGCAGGTCAGGTTCCTCATGTGCTCCAGCAGATCACAAATGGGGTGCATGTTGGGGTGGGCAAGTCATAACCCTGCTAGATGGTTGGTCCAACAGCCAGTTCTCCCTTGTCCTCAGCACCAGCATGAGCTCTCTCCAGCATTGCCCAGGCTAATTCACCTCTTGCAACAATGACTGAAGGGTGGGGCCAGTTCTCCTGCTTTCACGCCTTCGGGGTTGGCGCTCCCAAACTGTACCATTAGGGTCAGCTCCATTGTGTACCCATGTGAGGTTCAGGGGCCACACTCTGCCAGTGCTGCTCATAGTGAGGGGTAGGGATGGTCTTCTGCTATTATGACCTCAGGGCCAGCTCCTCCACCTGTCTCAGGGCCAGTTCTTATGCATTGATAGTTGGAGGGACAACTCTCCCCCTTCCATGCCACCACAGGACAGGTGAGTGATAGGGACAGCCCTCCCTTGCTCACTACTTCATGGCTGTCTCAGCCACACCTGTACCAACAGGGTTGTCTCCACTGTGTTGCCCAGGGCAAGGTGCAGAGTCTGCTCTCCAGAGTGTTAATAGCTGGTAGGGATCAGGGGCAGCTCTCCCATTCTTAGGACCACAGGCACCAGCTCTCCTATCTGCCCCAGGTGTAAGAATAAACCTTTAAAATTAGGCCCTTGGGGTAGGTGTTAATTCACTCTGACAGGTATCTTCATAGGAAGAGGTATGTACACACAAAGACCCCAGGAGAAAAGTCATATGAAAAGACATTGAGCTCGGCAGGTGGCACACACCTTTAAACCAATCATTCACGAGGCAGGACAGAGGTGAGAGGATCATTTTTTGAGTTCAAGGTGAGCCTGGTCTGTAGAGCAAGTTCCAGGACAGCCAGGGCTACACAGAGAAACCGTATCTCAAAATAAATAAATAAATAAATAAATAAAATAAATAATAAATAAATAAATAAATAGAAAGAGGAGGGAGGGAAGGAAGGAAAGAAGGAAGGAAGGAAGGAAGGAAGGAAGGAAGGAAGGAAGGAAGGAAGGAAGGAAGGAAGAAAAAGCACTGAGATAACCACCCTTGAGTCAGAAAAGAGACCAAGGAGAAATTAAACAAGCCCAGGGCTTGGTCTTGGATTCAGGACCACAGAAGTGAGAAAACCTACCTCTGCTGAGGGCCCCAGGCTACATGCTTTGCTATGACCATTTGAACAAACACTCTTCCTTACTGTTACCCTTCCTATGCCCTAGCCTGCAGTTCACAGAAGAGACGACAAGGTCCTACAGGGCCCATAAATGTCGGGCATGGAACATCCAGAAGGACACTATGTGGACATTCTCCTCATACAATGGAAATGCTGTGAGGTCCAGTAGCCCCGAGCCTGATATTATCTGGAAGAGGTGAACCACGGGAGACACTGGCCCTGCCCACGTATCTGGCTCGCAACAGTCAAACATGGGCTCCTCCTCAAGCCACTACAAGCAAAGGAGTGGCTGAAGAAAATGTGATGCCTACAGTGAGCACTATCGAGCCTTGAAAAGAGGAGGAACCCTGCAGTTTGCTGCAACTCAGATGAGCCTGGAGGACACTATGCTAAACCAGGCAAGCCAGACACAGAGAACAAGGCATCTCGGATTCTAACTTAGGGTATGAGTATAGGGAAGGGAAGAGTACAGCTGCACGAGGCATCACTTCAAATGCTCTGTGGCTCAGGGGGAGAGCTATGACTACCAGCAATTAAATATGTATTTCAACCCTCAGTAGAGAAGACTCTGGATATTCTCAATACAAAGAAAAGATGGATATCAGAGATGATAGACATGCAGGCCCTCCCAACTCAGTGCAAAAACTACATTTTTATGTGTGTATTTGTGACGGGAGCCGGGGGACAGGGGATGCACACACTGGTGCACAAGTGGAGGTCAGAGGACAATTCACAGTGATCAGATCCTTCCTTCCACCACACGGGTCCCAGGAATCAAACTCAGGTCATCAGGCTTGTGGGGCCACCCCACTGGACCTGTAGGCATGCATCTGAACAAGTGTTACTTATCAATAAAGATTAAAGTTCTGAAAAAAAAATCTGAATGACTTTGCAGACGGAAAACATCGTGTTTCTGGGATGTCCTTGGTTGCAACAAGCAGCCCTCGAGACAAGAGGAAATTCATTCCAGAGACTGATATAGCTGTGGAGCCTGCCAAACAAAAGGAGGAAGAAGCCAAAATTGGGTCTGGAGCACTCAGATAACAAGGAAAGGAAACAATGGGCTCCAAGCTGCTTCTGAACCCACTTGCCCTGCATTTGTAATGACCTCAGGCTGGGTCAACCCCTCAGGGCCATGGACCCAACTGTATCTGCAGTGTGTTTTCATATAAATAAACACTTTGGGGATTTTATTTTAAGTTAAATGATATCCAAAGGATTTTCTATTATCCTGGGATGTTAAAACAATTAAACAGTACAACCATATTCCACAGGGGTGGGTATTCTATGAGAAGATGCCAATATCTGTTGAGGGACCATCATGAATTACTCAATCACAGACGTCAAAACACATTTATTTTTAGTGTGTGTGTGTGCGTGTGCGTGTGTGTGTGTGTGTGTGTGTGTGAAGGCCAGAGATTAGGCTCAGCTGTCATTCCTCAAGATGCAATCTACCTTGTTGTTTTATTGTGGGCTTTGGTTTTGGTCTTTAGATTCAGGGGGGAAGCATTTTGGTTTTTTTGGAGATGGCTAGGCTAGGCTGGACAGCCAGCAAGCTCCAGGTATCTGCCTGTTTCCATCCCATGTCTCTGGAATTACAAGCATGCACTACCACACCCCGTTTTTATCAGCTGGGTTCTGGGAATCCAATTCAGATCTAAATGCCTGCACGGTAAATATTTTATTGATTGAGCCATCTACCTAGTCTTTCATTAATATTTTTAAAGGGATAAATGGATGGATGGATAGATGGATGGATGGATGGATGGATGGATGGATGGATGGATAAATGATGAATGTATCAATGAGTCAGGGCCTAGGACTGATACTATGTGTTCAAATACATATGAAAATGAACTCAAAAAAAAGCCTTAGTCATTGGATAATTCTTCCTTGGAATCCCAAGCTCTGAGATACAATGTGGTCTACATTTCCTTCCTCTTATTTCCTCTTCTGATTGTGAACAAATGAAACAGCATATTCCTGTGTACCTGTGGCGTGTGAGGCCTTTGCACACATCCTTCTCTCTGACACTCCCTATGTTCCTGGCTCCACTTGTTCCCAAACTGCACGGAAGTCAGCAAATCTCAGAGAAGCTCCATAGGGCTGGGTAGGCAGACTGTGGAGCTTCTCATTTGATCTTTTCACTGATTTTACCAACTCTGTGAGTTAAGTTGGAAGAGGTAACATGTATTTGTTCTCTGCATGCATATTGACTCTCTCTCTCTCTCTCTCTCTCTCTCTCTTACACACACACACACACATGCACACACACACGTGTGTGTGTGTGCATGTGTGTGTATGTGTACTATATGTAGAAATGGGATGTCTCAATGATTTCAAGGCCTCCACTGACTAGGATAAGGTATGGTCACTGTCATTTTTCTGATTACCCCAGCTCTCCTCAAAGAATTGCCTGTGCTTTGACAAGCATCCTGCTTTCCACAGTCCCACATGCACAGGCAGGCCAGGCCCAGGCCTCCCCTGCCTTTGTAACCCTCATCAAATCCATACTCTGTGCAGCCCCGGGCATAGACCACGCCGTCCTCCTTGAAGTGCTCTTGGTTTGGGAGACTTTTCCTTCTTCTTCTATCTCTGATTCCTTCTGATCTCAACCCCTCAAAGCCAAGAGCTGGGTCTCGGGTCTTGATTGCTCTGGCCTGGTAACCAAAGCAGAAGACTTCAGCAGTTTCTGCCATTTGCCTTCCAGGCCTGATAAAAAAAAATCTTGGTTTCATTTTATTTGCAAGGGAGTGTTGACTTAAGCAAACCCCAGTCCCCATGGGTGTACCTGAAAGGCAACAATAAAATGAAGGCCCCCTCCCGCATTCACATGGAATCAGCTGAGGCAGACTGCTGCCTACCCACATTGCAGAAATACCTGTTTACTCATGGCTTTGGCCAGCCTGCTATAGAAATGCTTGGCTTCATCTCAAAGGCACACTGTACAAACAAAAGCATTCTTAGGGCCAGAGAGATGGTTCAATGTTAAGAGCACTGGCTGCTCTTCCAGGATCCCAGTTCAGCTCCTAGCATCCACATGGTGGCTCACAGCCACCTGTAATCCCAGTTCCAGGGGATCCAACACCCTCTTCTGGTCTCTGTAGGTATGCCTGCACATGGTACACACACATACATACAGGAAAAATGCTTGTATACATAAAATAAATAAATATTTAAAATAAGAATCATTCTTAAAGGAAATTGAGAAGATACGGTTCAACCCACCATTCTTCTAACTGATGCTGAAATTGGAAGTCGCTCCAGGAGTAGGTGGTAGACTTTATGCCCAAGGAAAACCTAGATAAAGCCAATAAGACTATGAAAAGACCCATCAGTAGCATCCATCATTAGGGAAACTCAAATAAAACTGCAATCCAAGTGTTATCCCTCATTATAGAGAGCTATAATCAAACAAAATAGGAAATCACTGGTGTTGGTTAGAGCTCTGAAGACAACAGAACTCCCGCAATGGTTGGGAAAACAAAGAGATGCATCAAACATGGGAGACAGCCTAGTCGTTCCTCGCGTAGTCATGGGATGAGCACATAACCCAGCAGCTCCACCCACAAAGGACTAAAAAGCAGAGGCTCCTGCAGTTACTTAAACACCTGTGCTCACTGCTCACAATTGCTCACGGTGTAAACAACGCGACTGACTGTCCATCCACAGGTGAATACACACAAGATGTCGTACACACCCATGGTTATTGGCTTGCCTTTGTCTTACTATGGAGCAAAAGCTGACATCACACTCAGGGTAATCCCCCTGGCTCAGCCTCCTAGGTGCTGGGATTTCAGGTATGTACTGACATCCTCAGCATTTTGAGGAGTAGCTGAAAGATAGCCGGGGTCAGGCTAGAGCGGCACAGGACTGTGATCCCACACTCTGAAGGATGAGACAGGCAGACTGTCACAGGTCCTAGACTAGCCTGGACTACATGGTGGGACCCTGTCTCAAAATGACAAAATTAAAAGTCTATACATAGACTGGTGAAAAGTAGATTGATGATAGATACAAAGGTGATTGACAGACGATAGATTCATGGATGATAGACGGATAATAGATTGCCGATGTTATAAGTCGGTTTGTCCCACCCTTTATCATCATCTGAGCGCTTCCCTTCCACACTCAGCGCCCATGCTGTCCCTCCCCCGCCTCCCCCCATCTAGAACTACTTTCCCAGGCTGCACTCTAACCACAGACATATGCACCCAATTTTATGTCACATTGCAAGTCTTTTTGTGGGAAAAAAATGTACCCTCGATACAGCCACATCCTAATCCCTGAGACCTGTGACTGTTAATTTACATGGCAAAGAACCTTCACATCAAGACGGAGATGTGGAAGGGATGTGTTACATAGTCTCCAGGTGAGGCTGAGATGATCACATGAGTCCTGAGCTGTACGCAACCTTCACACACCGCAGAAGCAACAGAAAGGTCAGAAGTGGAGGAAGGAGCCATCAGCCAGGATGGGAGTCAGGTGGACATCACCGGAAAACAATCTCCTGGAAGAGTTTGCCATGAGCACGGCCATGAATTAAGGCCAACCTAGGCTGTATAGTGAGCGCCAGGCTAGCCAGGGCTATAAAGTAAGATCTTGTCTCAAATATATCATGGAAATAAACAAATAAGAGACTCTAGCCTATAATTATTCCATTTGACAGTGAAATCCCAAGACTCTCTTCTTGCTGTTTCCGGGTGGAGTCCTGCGGTTGCTGCCTCTTGGCTTTCACGCACTGACGGGCTCGGGCTCGTTGCAGATAAGCAAGGCTAACTAAGGTGTAGCCTGGCAGAAGATCCAGAAGGCCCAGCACCTAGCCTCTCCCATGTTGCCTGGGGGCTGGAGGGAGGGGAAAGCCCCATATGGGTACAGAGAGGGCTGGTGTCGCACAGAATAGCAAGCTGGGAAGAAGGCGTGCCCAGGGAAATCCTGATCCCATCTGGTGGCCCGGAAGCCAGCTCGCTGCTGAATCTCCACATCTAATCACTGACACAGCTTCTGGTGGCCCAACCCAAACCAGCCGGGCCAGGTATTTGATGACATTTGGGGTTCTAATGACACCATCAGCTGACTGCGTTGGACCTTGGGTCAGGGATGAGGAAACAGATAACAGACGGAGAGGCTCTGTGCTGATTAGGCTGTGGTGATAAGATAAGCATGTGGGTAGTTACCCTTTGAGGTTGATGACATTGTGTGGCGCAGTCTTGGGCTACCGCCAAGTTCTTCACAGGTACCTGGTATGGCTGCCCCAGGCCAGGCTCATGGGTGCTGATTCTCAGGAGCAGAATCTCTCGGTATTCGTATACACCAGATTTTAATCTTTTCAGGAACAGGTAAAATATCTGCCAGATAAAGGGAAAAAAGTTCTTTGTCTTGCAAGATATTAAGAAAGTCACCTGGGGCCAAAGGTTATTAAGTAGGTTAACTTAGGTCAGAGCTCAAGTGACATGCAGGGTCATTTGAGGGCAGGGTCAGTGCTATGTGCCAGGTGGATGCTGTTGACATTCTTTAACACCCGGGCCAGACACCCTGGCAGTGTGTGGCCTCAGCTCTGGGGAGACAAGAGGTCACAGGAAGCTGGAGACTGTTCAGGCCGTCCAGGTCCTTTGTGTTTCCATACGACGTTTAAGGTTGTTTTTGCTCTTTCTGGGAAGCATGGCGGCAATGAGGCCTTACGTTGACTCTGGGCATTGCTTTGGTGGGATGGTTACTTTATAGTAATATTCTACCAATCCGTGGGCTGGGGGAGACTTTCCATCCTGGGGTTTCTGGTTAGCAGCCCTTTAACTCCTCGGATGGGTTCACTCCAGGTATTCATTTCTTTTTGTAGCTATTGTAATGAGGGCTGTTTCCCTGTTTTCTTTCTCAATATCTGTCATCGGTGTATAGAGAGACTGCTGATTTTGCTATGTCAGTTTGGATCCCGACTCTTGGCGGAAAATGCCAACCATTCTAGCTGTTTTCCGGTCTTTAGGGTCTCCCGCCAAGCATCACATAACCTATAAATAGGGTTCTGTTGGTGCCTCTTCTATTTCCCTCACTTTTCTTGCCGCTGTGACTCTGAGCACTTAGCTGAATTAGAACGGAGAGCGTGGGCATCCCTACCTTGTTCCCCAATTTTAATACAATTGCTTTGGGTGTTTCTCTGATTAGTGTAATGGCTGCGGGATTATATTATACATGTATGACTTTTAGTATGTTGCAGTATGTTGCCTCCAACCTTAGTATCTCTAGGACATTTTATCAAGAAGTAATGTACTTTGTCAAAGGCCTTTCCTGCATCTATGGAGAGAATCATGTGATTTTTTTCTTAAACTCTACTTATATAAACTATATTACATTTGTTGATTCTCGTATGTTGAACTATCCCCTCTACCTCTGGGATAAACGCAACTTAATCATTGTGAATGGTCATTTTGAAGTGTGCCTATATTCTGTTTGCAAGTATTTTGTTGAGAATTTGTATGTTTGTATTCGACTGGGATGCTGGTCTGTAGTCGTTTTTTTTTTTTTTTTTTTTTTTTTTTTTTTTGGTTTGTTTTGTTTTTTTCTGTGTCTTTGTCCAGTTCTGATGTCAGAGCGGTGCTGGCAGGCAGTACCAGCAGGGCCCAAAATAAAAGCTTCCCTATTCACCCATGGACAGTAAAATTATACTTCGAAGGACCCTTGTGAGAGAGCGGGGAGGGAGAAGTCGTGTGCTCCGAGGAAGTGGGCCCAAGGTCCACTGACATCACCTAGCTAGACAAAGAGACACTGTTTTCTGACACCCGCTGAAGCAGGTGTTTGAGAAGTCCCAAGGCCATGGAAAGACAATGGGCTAGTTAGTGAATGGTGTGACCGTGGCCACTGGAGCTGCCTTCTGTGGCCCTTCTCCTCTCAGGGTTTTGTTCTGGAAGGGCCTGTTTCCGGGAAGCAGGGTGGAGGACAGACCCTGCTTACTCAATATGACAAATGTTTTATAGATAGAGGTTGTTTTCTGGAGCTCCAAGCCCAAGAAACGCCAGGCACCTTCTTGAATCTGGACTTCCAGGTCGCTGTGATTCACGCAGTTGGTCACACGCTTTGGGTCCCTTCATCAAGTCAGAGAAGCATGTGGCACAAAAGTGATGGATCTGTGAGGCCATGTGGGCAGCCTGACTGAGCTGCAGTATGAGCTGACCCACACATGAAGCGTCCTCTACTGGATCACACACTGACGTGCTCTCTGGGGAGGTAGTGGAAGCCAGTAGAAGTTTGAGGAGGTGGGAACCAGCTGAAGGAGATCCATCTGGGGGTGTAAAAGATGTTGATGTCCTCATCTCTCTGTTTCCCAGCCAGCACACAGGGAGTAGCCTCCGCCGGCACAAGTTGGTGCCACCGCAATGGTCCCTGTGAGCCCATCGCAGTGGGGCAAGAGAACTGTGGCAGAGCCCTCTGGAACCAGAGTTCTTCCTCCTTTTAGGCTGTTTCTCTCAGGCTCTCATCACAGTGACGACATCTTACCAACAACCTTGGAGAGAAGAGAACCAACCGAGGGACTCAGCGTTAAATACCATGATCCTGACCACTGGCTATAGTAATTTCCCAAACAGTAGCATCCGTTACCAAGACAACCACATCATCACTGTGTGTGTGCTCTGGTAGCTGTCATTACACATGAGATTGTATTCTCAGAGTTCTGTGCACCGGGGCCTCACATAACCTCGCCAAGGACTTGGTCTGTGCATCAATCAGCTGCCACGTGTCCTCTCAGCTGAGGAAACAGAGGCATCTGGGAGGTATGTCCTGCTTGGGTCATGTGGTTGGTAAAAAGCAGAATTGTGGCAATGTGGGTTTCTCACTGCAGCCCCCTTTGCAAAGCCTGGTTCATCCGTTGGAAGGCTGTTTCTCTGGGACTTCCCATGGCTTCCTCTGCACTGGAGCCAGCTCTCTCTCCTTCCCTCTCCCTTATCTCTGGAACACAGGCTAGATGCAAAGGAAAAGATCCTCTGCCACAGCCAAGATTCCTATCTGACTTGGAACATGAGCCACACCGCTAGGCTTCCTCTTGAGTTCCTGGCCTGAGAGGCCTTGCCTGCAGCTGCCCTGGCCCCACAGCGGAAGCCAGCACAGAGGAAGATAAGGGGAAGGCTGGGGGCCTGGGGCCACTCCCTACCAGACGCTAGAGCACATCTCCTGTGCTTTCTGAAAGGCGGCCTGCAGAAAGGGCTTCCCGGCTGGATGCTTTCCTAGGGACACCACAACCCAAGCAGGAATTCTGCTGTTCTCGACTCACAGAAAGATCCAGTCCCTCACAGTTGTGGAGGCAGGAAGTCTAGAATCAGGATATGAACGGGGCAGTGAAACTCAGGAGAGAACGCTTTCTGGCTTCCCGAGCTTCAGTTACCACCAGCACCATGCTGGCAGCCACACCGCTCAGCCCTTTGAATCCCTTCCCAACATGGCTTCTCCTGTTCTCTTATTTTGAGGACATCAGTCATTGAACTTAGGGCCATCCTAATCCAACATGTCATCCTTCCAGACAGGGTCACATTCATAAGCTGTATGAAGACAGGAATTTGAGGGTACATTATAACACATCTAGAAATGTCCTACGACCATCTCCCCTAAACATGTAACCTTAAAACAAGAAGCATATTGTACATCTCAAAGGATGGAGGTGAGGAGAAGAGGCCATTGGCCATTTGTCCGGAAGGCTGGGGGACCTGAGCCTGGGTTCCCATACCTCATCCTGTCCTTCCTTTCCATGCAAACCTCTTGTCCTTCTCTACACACAGAGCCAAGACTCCTAAGACTCCTCCATGCATGCAGAAGACGACCACCATCTTCCACAGCCACAGAAACCTCACTGCGGTTTGCCATGGATAATCTAAGCACTCATTCAAATTTCAGTATCGAAAGCTGTCGAAGGCTGCGGACTGGGGTGTGACCCAGGGTGGGATGGGACATACCACATGGGGTGTGGTCTGTACCTGGAGGAACAGCTGATGATGCTTGCTGAGGCGTACCACTGACACATTCCTGTGATCCCCACAGCCCACTCTTCTAACTCCCAGGAATCCCAAATAGCGGCTGGGTCTTCCAGAGTCAGGTGACTCCCGCAGAAGCCCAGGAAGCCTGCAATGGGGAAGAGGGGAGATGTCCCTATCTAGGCCTCTAGATTTTGACACATGGGGCAAGGCCCCTGGTCACTGGGAACAGGGAGGGTGACGAGAGGAGTTGATGCAGCCTGAGAGCAATGTAGTAAAAAGCTCTTCTCAGCCACAAGCCAGTTTGCCAGCTGTTCCCTACTTCTCAGAGCCCTGCCTCAGTCAGGAAACAGCATGAGGGCAGAAAACAGCCACCAGGCAGTGAGTCCGGCCCACAGAGAGGGCAGCAGGTGCCTGGAAAGAGCCCACTGCCTTGCTTTGGGTTCGCAGAGTCAGAAGCATGGAAGACCCTGCTTCTCTACTTCCTCTAGTCAGACAGCAGGCCCCTCTCTCTAACTCATATCCTCAGTCAGGGGCTTTGCTTCCTTATTCATTTCAGCCCCCATGGTTCCCCAGGAACCTACCATCCCTCAGCAAATTGACCCAAAGAATAAAGAATTGTGAGCCAAGGCAAGCAGGACCCTGTCCCCGTGGCCACTCTCACCTCCTTTGGCCCTGAAAATATCCCTTTATTTAGCTGGCACTAAATTTAGGTTCTGAGCAGCGGATGAATGACAGGAAAGCTCAGGCAAACCCTGCAGCCTCCCACCCACCCCATGCCATCCTGCTCCCACCTGCCCCTGCCAGCAGAGCGGCCTGCCAACCGACTCCACCCATGAGGAGCAAGGGACAACGGGTAAGAGCCCGGTGTGGGGCTCCCGTGTGGAGCCTCGAGCCACCAGATCCTTGTTGTAGAATGACTCCTCGCAGCCTCTCAGGGTGCAGAATATGAAGCTAAGAAGCATCTGCATATTAGAAGAAAGTTTCTTAAATGGGTTATGTTCCATTGCTGGGTATTATTTGGTGTCAGGAGAGCTGATTGTAATTTTACTTCAGCCATAATATAACTATGGAAATTATTCTACTTCCATGTTCACAGTTGGGAGACAGTTTTCATAGAACAAGACCTCATGGGAGCGATGTCTCAGTTGGTGATGTGCTTGACAACCAAGCATAAGCACCGTGTAAAAGCTGGGTATGGGGGAGCCTACTCATCCTCCCAGTACCAGAGACAAGCAGACCTCTGGGGTTCTCTGACTGTCGAGCTAGCCTAGCCTAATCCACAAGCCCCAGGTTCCGGGTTTCAAAAAGCCAGGTGCTTGCACCAAAGGACAAACACCCCAGTTGATCTCTGATTTCTGCATGCTTACACACACACAAAAAGACTAATTTGGGGGTTTTAGACGTGTGAACAAACCCATCATCCTTCACCCTCTAAGTCTGACGCAAGCCTTACTCATGTTCAGGGGCCACAGTGTTGGAGCAAAGCTAGAATCTGCCCAGCGGTGACACTGGTCCAGCAGTGTCAGCCTTCCCTGGTGCCCATCACAAGTACGAGCTCCTGGACCCACTCCAGTCTTCCTGAGTCATTCACTACAAGCTGCAGTGCAGCCAGCTTCCTGGGAATGAGAACGCAATGGAGGCCCGCACCCCCGCTGCAATCTAATTTATCTGATGGCAGTGGAGCCCAGAACCCTCTCTCATGCCACACGTTGTCCTCTGAACACAGGACATCCCTGCACATGTCTCGTGTTGGAATGGGTTCTTCTGGCCAATCAGATAACACCCCGAGTGCCAGAAGGTGGCTACATCCTAATGCTGATCCTGTGTGATGTCATCACTGCCCCTGGAGCTGATGTCATTCACTAAACACCAGGCACAGTACAGATCTATCTCCTCCTCCCAGCCACCTCTGAGACTGAAAACAACAACCAAGCCAAAACCCTGCCATTAACCTCATTCCGCAGATGACAAGACCGAAACCCGGAAGGGGGGGCGACCTGGGCAAAGCCACACACTGGTTAGAGCAGACCTAGGGCCACAGCTTTCCTTCTCTGTGTCCCCAGACGCCAAGGCTGCAGAAAGGACCCTTACCTGGGACAGCAGCTAAATGAGCATTGACCCAGTGAGCTCGGGGGTACCCGGGCAGCTCAGACCCAGTCCTTCAACCCAACACGAAACCCTAGACTGGGGAAGAAGGAGAGGTCAGAGGATTGGGGGCATGTGGGGGGATGAGGCCTGGGGGAGGGGACCACAGCCCGCTCTCTACTACAAAGGCTTTCCCAGCTCCCTATGTGAGAACCGGAGGCCTGAGCTCCTGTGACCCTGAGAACAACGTCTGACTTCCATTCATGTTGAGTTCAGCGGATCTCTCCAGGGCAGCAAGAGCATCTGGGAGCAGTGGGTCCCATCCACCCAACCCACCCAGGGAAACCACCCAGTCCCCACTCAGCATCTCGGGGTCACCATGCTAAGCAGCCACGGCCACAGCCTCAGCCACGTTCTGTCTCCTACCAGGTCTGGATGTCAGGTTGTCCAGTCAAAACCCTTATTTCCTTTCTTCTTTCCACTAACCTGCCATCTCTACGGGGTGCTGCCTGCCCCACCCATTCCAGTCTCTGAACATCTCCTGTTTCTCCACTTTGTTTTTCTGAGATCTTCAAACACACACCACTGCCCCTTTCCCTGTGCACCGAAGTAGATTGTGCAAGCCCACCATGATCCTGGCCTAGTATGTTCTTCCTATGTTTCCCCAGTGGGATGCACCATTGCACAACAGCCTTGTCTCTGCTGCCACCTTGGCCTCTTGAGTCTTCATTTGACGACAATGTCACGGGGAAATCGAGCCCCTTGGCCCCTTGATGGAGTCATTGAATTGTGCAAGGCCTCTCTCTATATAAAGCCACTGATAGTCATCCCCTTACCCTCCCAAGAGGCCTGACAAGCTCCCTGGGGAGACAAGACTTATGGTTGACACATCTCACTGGGAACCTTCAGTGACCCCTGCTTGAAACACAGAACTAAGGGGGTCTGTGATTCCGCTGTGGCAATCAAGGGCTGTCTACCACCAGAATAATGTGCCTGTTTCCCAAAATCTATTAGATTGTTAAGATTGTGGAACCCAAGTATCTTAAGAGTTAGGGACCTAACCAGGGGGTGGAGGTGCAAACTTCTTGCCCCCATAGGCTCATGTGTTTGGGTACTTGGTCCCCTGTCGGTGGCACTGTTTAGGAAGGTTGAGGAAACTTTCGGAGGTGGAGCTTCACTGGAAGAAGTCATCACTGGGGTCAGGCCTTAAGGTTCTAAAGCTGGATCCCGCTTCCTATTCCCTCTGCTTCCTGACAGATCAGCCAGCCTCATGGTCCTGCCACCATGATGGACTATATCCCCTAACAAGGTTTAATTTTAAAATACATAGATGGACATTCTAGAATGATCTGGCTGAACCCCTCCAGTGGGTTGTCTAAATCCTAAAAACGTACATTCCCACACTGGAGATGTCAGATCTAGGAAATGAGGGGAGAAATTCATACAACATTTAAATTTTCTATTAGTCTACCATTCCCAGGGATAAAGGAAATTTGGAACATTGACCATCTCAACCTAATATAATCAGGTAAAATGAAGACAAGCTAGTATCTTTAGTCAAAGCTTGGCAGGAGCTAGTCAGTGTTTCAGGGTCTGAGGAGGAGGCTGGGAAAGAGTTCAGTTGGTGAAGGATTTTTCTTGTAGACATGAGGACCTGCATTTGGATCCTCAGCAGCACAGAAGAGCCAGGCATGGTCTCACATACCTGTAACCCCAGCCTTGGGGCAGGGGTGGAGACAGGTGGGTCTCTGATGTTCTCTGGCCAGCACATCCAATGCCAACTTCTGGCCTTCATATGCACACATGTGTACCTATGTGTACATATGTACATACCCACACACACATACACAGAGGGTAGGGGTGTAAGACTGTACTATGCTTGCTCAGTCTAAAATCTGCAGAAGAACTTTGATTTGCTCGTTACCAGTTAAACTGTGCTATGGAGGCAGAGGGTCAAGCATCACGTAAGGGCTTAAAATGATCCTAATTTTCCCCAAAGTCTGAGGGCAAATTCAATGGGTAATCGCAGCCACAGAAAAAATCCTTAGAGGACACAGAGGAAACTGTGAGACACATTCTTGCCTATGCCTTCTTTCCCTGGGCCCTGGGCCCCAACCCACAGCTGGATCAGTCAACCATCAGTAGCCTCGACACACATAGACTTAAATTGTGTCCCTAGACAAACTCGGAACTAGTAATTGACTCAGGAATGAACTGACCCTTCCTGTACCAGCTCATTGCCCCTCCTACCACATAGAGAGGGGAGGTCCATAGAAGCTAGACCACAGGGGGCAAGGTTGTTAAGAAGAGGCCCTATGGCCATAATGGTCTTATCTTCAGGGTTCTGGTATTCCTGATACTTCTACAACCAGATGCTGAATGTTCTAGAAAACAGCAATATGCCTGGAGAATTCCCATGAAGGACCAGAGCAGAAGGCCTCACTTCTTCATGCACCATGACCCCATGGCCTGGACTTCCCAAGACTGAACCCACAACAAACACTCTGCTGTTTGCCTTTTATGTAACTGTTCCATAGACCAAAACAGACCTGTCAACACATGTGTCCCGGCACTCGGGGACTGAATGCGGGTCATGATCCCTCTTACACGGATGTTACAGACATCTCTCCAAACCACAGCGTGCATGTGTACAGTTCATCTCTTCCTCTTACTCCACAGTGTTGAGGGCCTAACTAATCACATCTGAAATTGTCCCAAGAACACGAGACAAGTGCTGTGCCCATTACAGAAACCCAACAAAACATTCTCACTTTGTCCTCTGAAAGGCCTGGATGAAAATTTTGGTGAACTATCTATTTGTACTATATTAGAATCAGGAAGACAAAGGAAAACAAGGAGCTGACAGAGGCTCTCTTAGTCTTTCCTTCTCCATGTGTCTCCCCTCCTGTCTGGCCCACGTGATCGGCCAGCAGCAGTGATTGATTACGGCAGCCCCCTGGAGACTGACAATCCTTGGCTCATCTTCAGACCCCAGATAAGTTATTCACAGAGTGCTAATTACCCCAAATGAACAAATTATAGTAATTAAGCCCAGTTTCACAAGGCATTTGAGTTAGGTAGCAATCCTTCACTGCGAACTGCAAGGCCTAAATATTAATTAAAGGCCACAGCAGTCACCTGAGTGAAGGCGGGTCCTTCCAATTGACAGATGAGGACACTTACAGCCCAGAGTTTTTTGTCCAAAGACAAGCCTGGATGTTTTGACAATAGACAGCTTAGCTCTCCAAAGGGATGGTAAGGGCTCCTGAAATCCATGTTTCCAAAGACATGGGAAGACATCTACCATGGGATTTGACATTCACACAAGAGGAGCATATGCTACTGGCAGGGTGGTCTTTGAGATCTGTATAAAAGGGAGGGTTTCCATGTCTGTCAGTGTGTATCCATGCATCGAGACTAGAGAGATGCATTTGACTTTCCAAGAGTTATCTGTTCCTGGCAGTGTTCAAAATGATCTTTGTTTTTTCCCTTATTCTTCTGTCGTTTCTAGATTTTTTTTTCTACAAGCAACACTTAGCTTATATGCGTGTTAAAAGATACATTTATAACAAAGGTATCTATAACTTTAATAACAAAGATCACCATGCATCTTTCCTAGGACCCACTTTTCTTTGGCCTTTATTCTCTCAGGAGGGTGCTCACTTTTCACCCTCTGCTCTCGGGGTTGAGAGGCTGTACTACCTGCACACAGTTTGTGATCCATACGTAACATGCGCTCTGTATTCAGTGTGTGTCGTCTCTGTGATATGTGGTGGTATACAGTACATCTCCTGTCTGCACTGTGTCCTGTGTGTGCAGTGTTTCCTACATGTGCAGTGTGTCCTGTGTATGCAGTGTGTCCTGTGTGTGCACTGTGTCTTGTGTGTGCAGTGTGTCCTACGTGTGCAGTGTGTCCTGTGTATGCAGTGTGTCCTCTGTGTACACTGTGTCCTCTGTGTACACTGTGTCCTGTGTGTGCAGTGTGTCCTGTGTGTGCAGTGTGTCCTGTGTGTGCAGTGTGTCCTGTATGTGCAGTGTGTCCTTTGTGTGAAGTTTGTCCTCTGTGTGCACTGTGTCCTGTGTGTGCAGTATGTTTTGTGTGTGTCATATAGTATGTCCTGTGTGTGAAGTATATCCTGTGTGTGTAGTTTTTTCTGTGTGTTCAATGTCTCCTGTGTATGTAGTGTATCCTGTGTGCAGTGTGTCCTGTGTGCACTGTGTCCTATGTGCAGTACACATACACACACATGTACACATAAGATCTTATTGTATGTAGTTTGTGTCCTATGTATGGTACATGCACTCTGCATATGGTACATGCCCTGTATGATATGTATGCTGTGTTCAGTCTGTGTCCTGTGTGTGCAGCGTGTCCTGTGTGCACATACAATGTATCCCGTGTGGGGTGCATATGTCCTGCATGTGGTGAATGTCCTATGTGACACATGTGCTGTGTGCCAAGTGCCTCCCTTAACCTACCTGACTGTCTGGGGACCAGGGAGAGAGAAGAGAAAGACCCAACATCAAAGGCATCACCATGACCTGGTGACATCCTGCCCTGACAGCTAGAGGTGTCACTCAGACTATCTCCTCCTGCCTCCAGCTGCAGGCTGAAGGTTTGCACCTTCCTGCAAACGCCCTCCTGCTCACTCTGTAACAATAGCACACAGTAATAGAGCCGCTGGATATGGGCCAAATGAAGCCCCTCACAGACAATATAGAAGGGCATTTTTCCACCAACAAAACCCACCCATCACCTGAAGAGAAAAGATGTGTCCCCTTTGATCAGCTTTGGGTCTGCCCACGGATGCTCAAGCCATTGCCCATAAGCTGAATGGCCCTGAATGACACAACCCCTCCAAATCCAGTCCAACTCTTGACCTTCCAAGCACAAACTGACCCTTAGCAGTACCCCTGGGGGTGTCGCTAGGCTGGGGTGACTGGGGTATCCTCTGTGAGATACATTTTCCAAGAGGATTTGCTTTGATTTGTTTTTGGCTTTTGCCTCTGCAGAGAAATCTAGGTGAGCCCAGGATACCCCTGTGGATACAGAAGTCTCAACACTAGGCTTGAGCTGTGGCCCTGGGTTACCTCAGCCCTGGACTTATATCTTGCCCAGAAGGCTTGTCTTCACAGGCTGTGCATTAACTGTAGTGGGGCGGACAGTTCTCCTACGACTGGCAAGGGAGCTGGGGACTGAGAAAGGCTGGGTACACAGGGGGTGGAGGGCTTTATGGAAGTGGACCAAAGTGGTGACAGCCTCCAGTGGACCTGCTCCAGGAAGATAGGCCTTCAAAGCTGTGAGATCCTTCAACAGCCTCCAGCAGGTCTGGGTTCTCACAGAAGCCGCCCACCCTCAAAGCCAGGTGCTCAGGAAGTGAGCTACAAAGAGCGTGGGGGAGGGGAGGGAATAGGCCAGCGGCTGCCTGCACAGGGCTGATCTGGCAGAAAAGAAGCTAGGCCGGTGGACTGCAAGGTTGCACCCCTAAGCTGCTGCCAGCCCCACCGACAAGACTCTGACACCCTCTAAGGCTCTTGCATTTCTCCTCCGCTACTTCCTCTTCTGTCTGCACACCTGCAGCCCCATGGGAGACCCCCACATCTGGAGTGAAAGTGCAGATGGAGGAGAGAAACGGTCCAGTGGCCACCACCTGCCCAGCCGACGTAGAGCATAAGCCATGCCTGAGCCTCCAGGGGGACTCTCCAGTCCCCCTAAAGCCTCACTTCCTCTGAGTCTCCAAGAAGGTTCTGTGCTTTAGCCATACCAACCACCGATCTCTCAGGAACCCCCACCTCCAGCCTCCAATGGTGTTCCCAGAGGATTCTCTGAATTTTCTCCACTACACAGACCAGAAAGCCATGACCCAGGATGGTCCCTGACCTACCCAGGAGCCCACTCCATAGAAAAGTTGACCCTGCTAGGCAGGAGGTTAGCTTTATTAAGGACTTCCGTTGTCTTTATCAGCCCCCCCCCCCCCCCCGTGATGGATGCAAAGACCCTATTTCCAAACAAAACCCAGGTTACTGGTCACAGGGAATAGAACTTGGCCTTATCTTTTGGGGAAAACAATTCTACACCGAATTCCATAGCATAAAGTATGTCTATAATATATACATTATTACTCAAAGAATACATAGAAACAACCTGAAAGAACACCGTGTGAAAATTTTCTGTTGAACTATTAAACAGTCATTAAAAATGACTGTGAAGTCGGGGAGATCTCAGTGGGTAGAGCAATTGCCCAGCTTGCAGGACGCCCTGAGTTTGATCCCCATTACTGGTCAAGACCACAGTAATCTTAGCACTTAGGAGGTGGAGGCAGGGGGATCAGAACTCAGTTATATAGCAAATTTGAGGCCAGCCTGGACTATATAAGATGCTATAAAATTTTTTAATTAAAAAGAAACTACAAAGAAAATATTGACCAGATGACAACATTCTTCTCCCAATGCCAGATGACCTGAGAGAGAGAGAGCTATGTAATGATATATGTCACCATGTAGTAAGGATGGGGCAGAGGGGGAAACAGTCTTTGAATTTCATTATTAATATACTTATAAATTAAAACAAAGGAGAGATGAAGATTGTTTCAGCCATCTCTACCATTCACCCGCTCTGAAATTTGGGAGTCATTGAGCCCCTGCAATCATCAGTTTTCTGAGAGCAGAATGAGGGAAGCGGGGGGCTTCAACTTCAACATTAGCGGGTTTACAGGGCTGAAACATCCCACATGCAGGAGGCCCCTGGAGATGACCACATGTGAGGGGTGAACCTTTGGCCATTCTCGTCATTAGGGGACAAGGCTGTTGGTTATTGTCTTTTTAAATATCCAGAGATGATGAATGGGGAGATGTAAAACTCACAGAATCAACGTGCGTCCAGCTAGCAGACAAGGGTGTCATGGGAAGAAACTTCCAGAAATTGTGTCCCGCATCGGCTGAGAGTGGCTCAACTTCACGTCTTCAGTGTCTCCAAGAACGCAAAGAGCTGTGTGCCACTGTACAGTGTCCCTCACTTGCCAAGCGTGTGGCTCTCAGTCCCTTCCTCAAGAGGACACGGTCAACCAAGTCCTGGGAGATGAGATATTCAGTCAGCAGCATCTGTGTGTGTGTGTGTGTGCATGTGTATGTGTGTGTGTGTGTGTGTGATGTGTGCAGTGTGGGCATGTATGTGGGGGGTGTATGCGTGTGGTGTGTTGGGTGTGTACATGTCAGTGCATGTGTGTATAGTGTGTGTGGTGTGTATGTGTGTGGTGTGTGCAGTTATTTACGTGCATGTGTGGCATTGTGTAGTGTTGTGTGTGTGCATATGTGTGCATACAGTGTGTGGTATATGTTGTATGTGTGTGGTGTGTGCAGCATGTGCATATAAGTGTGGTATTGTGTGATGTGGTATGTGCGTGTACACGTGTGTATGGGGTATGTACGCGTGTGTCTGCAATGAATGTATGCGTGCATATGTGCATGTGTGTGTGTATGTGTGTGTGTGTGTGTGTGTGTGAGTATGTGTGTTATCAACAGGCCGATCTCCCATATGAAAAGACACAGCACTGTGCAGGGCTGGACCATCTCTCTGGTAAGGAAGCATCTTCTTCACCAAATTCCGAGCTCTGGTGAATCAGATCCAGAACCACTTTGCTGGCCAGAAACAAGCAGGAGGCACCATCAGGTGCTCCGTCTACACTGCAGGCCACTCCACTGTGTTCCTGACACAGGCTCCGTCTACACTGCAGGCTACTCCACTGTGTTCCTCACAGAGGGGTTTTTGCTTTGGTTTGGTTTTTTGGGGGGAGGTTGGGATTTTTGTCTGTTTTGGTTTGGTTTGGTTTGCTTTGGTGTTTTGTTTTGTTTTGTTTTGGACTCTCCAGCTCCATTTAGAGCACGACCAGTGCAGTTTTCCCAGCAGGATGCGGAACAGAAGTTCCCCTGAGGAGACCTTGGCAGAAGCGGCCTTTCCTGCTCACTTCCTGGCTGGGCCTATTGTCATGCTTCTCTGAGGTCAAAGGCCACAAGCCACAGAGGAGAGTTACATTCACACCCCTATCCGGGTGCGTGCGTGCAGGACCCCCTCACCCTGCAGACATCACTCACTGCCCCGCTCTTGTTCTAAAGAAAGCATGCTCAGAGGGCCAGGCAAACCAGGTGGAGGCTCTGGAGACAGGGACGTCCAATAGGGTTCACCCACAACGGCCATCACATAGCTCAAAGACCCACAGCAAGGGAGCACACACACACACCGTACACACTCCATACACACTCCATACACATACACTATGCACACCACACACCATACATACACACACAACATACACTCTACATACACACACACTATGAACACCACACACCATACAGAACTGTACACCACATACAGCATACACACACATTATGCACACCACACACCATATACATCACATACACCATATACATGCATACTATGTATACCACACACACACCATACACATGTACACTATACATATCACACACACACTCTACTCCACACACATATCATACATACCATACAAACACACACTATGCATACCACAAAGCACACACACACTATGCACTGGCACAACATACACATCACACACACACACACTGTATATCACACACACATATCATACACATCACACCATACACAAACACACATCAGCTCACCGCTGTCTTGTCAAAGCCCGCCTTCACCCTCCCCCATGCCTCTGGGACTCTGGCAGCCCCCTTTCTGGTCACTGCCTTGCTGTGGCTGCTGTCCACATGGGGCTTAGAGGATCTCTTGACTGGGTGAATGGGATCCCCATTGACGAACGGATGTACAGTGTGTCATTTCCCAGTCAGTGGACCACTACCTGACCCTAAAAAGAATGAACTAGAAACACAGATACAAGCACTTGAACAAAATGAGCCAGTCACAAAGCATCTATGTGGTATGACTCAGTTTACACGGAATGCAGCCACAGAGACAGATTTAGCATATGCTTTTCATCTGAATGACATTTTTGAAAGTTGGTGTCATATGAGACATTATTTAGCTTGAACTCTGTCAGACCCAGACTCTTCCCTCAATCCCACACCCCATTGTTCTTGATAAAGCCTTGCCAGGGTGGCCCTGCTCCCAACCAGCACCTCTGGAGCCACGCTGAGCTCCTTCCAATGGTGCTGCAGGACCCTGCCATGTACCAGCGTCTCTGGGGAAAGTGTCTCCTCTGGGGCTTCCCGTGGCTCACTCTCCATCAGTCTCCTCTCAGACATCACCTCCTTCCCCTTCTCCACAGCCACTGCTCTCTGCTCTCTGCTACTCTCTCAGCTATTTAGTGCACCCCTCTCCAGCAGCCCAGATCTACTGCAGAGGATGGCAGGTAAGCAAGGTGCCCTTCTCCCAGACCTCCTCCCCCAGCCTGAGATCCATATTCAAGCACTGACATTCCTCATCCAGAACCACAATAGTAGGTCCTACGAGCCACCTCAGGTCATTTTACAACCACACCTCAGAGGGAACGAAGGCATTCATGAGTGACTACAGATCACCACAGAGACGGATTTGGCCTCCTGGTTCTCAGCCAGAGGACAGAAGACAGCAGCCAACCCCTGTCCTAGAGAAGCCACAGAAGACAGCAGCCAACCCCTGTCCGGGGTGGGGATGCACAGAAGACAGCAGCCAACCCCTGTCCTGGGGAAGCCACAGAAGACAGCAGTCAACCCCTGTCCTGGGGAAGCCACAGAAGACGGCAGCCAACCCCTGTCCTGAGGAAGCCACAGAAGACAGCAGCCAACCCCTGTCCTGAGGGGGTGGGGCACAGAAGACAGCAGCCAACCCCTGTCCTGGGAATCCACAGAAGACAGCAGCCAACCCCTGTCCTGGGAATCCACAGAAGACAGCAGCCAACCCCTGTCCTGGGAAGCCACAGAAGACAGCAGCCAACCCCTGTCCTGGGAAGCCACAGAAGACAGCAACCAACCCCTGTCCTGGGGGTGGGGGGGCGGACAGAAGACAGCAGCCAACCCCTGTCCTGGGAAGCCACACACCCTGCACCATCACAGCTTCAGGGACAGGAACAGCCTTCCTTTTCATTCTGGGTAAAGAATGTCGGCTACGGCTTGAGGCTGAGTAGGCTTATGACCGTGTCAACTCTGGAAGGGGCCTGAGTCCAAGCTGCAGGAGGCGGCCATCTGCAGCTCCCGTTCATTAGGTGACGAGACACTTCCTGGGAAATGGGAGGGCTCCCCTTGGTATGCTGGCACACCAAGAACGGCCCCCAAACACCTATGGTGACAGTTGCTCCTCACTGTGACATGGGCAACTTTAGGAAGGAAGGGTGTGTTGTGGCTGGAGGGAGGGAGGGCGTGGAGGCAGGGGCATGAGGCAGCTGGTCACAACGCCTCCATGCAGGAAGCAGAGAGAGATGAACGCTGGTGTTCAACTCACTGTCTCCTTTCTCTACAGCCAGGGGCCCCCAGCTGATTAGTCTCTTCAGTGATTCTAGATTATGTGAAGATGATAATCAAATAAAATGCATAGCTTCCTTTCAGTGCCCAATAGTCACGGCACCTCAGGCCTTCCTTCCCTGCGAGGTCTCGCCATGCGTGTATGGCGCTTGTGACAGCACCTCCTCCTGGCCGGTGTGGGCAAGCACAGGCCCCTCTGCCCCAGGATCCTCAGAGGGGTCTATAGCGCAAACTTCCGTCCCAGCCAGGACCGGGGAGCACTGAGGATCTGCCTCTGGTCCCTTTGACTTCTCTAGCCTCAATGATGCCACCCTGCCAATCAGGTCCTGCGTCATTCCCTGTGACCTCAGCCTGCACCAGAAGCTGCCCCAGGTCATCCCGAGAGTTCTGGGACACTACCCATGGTGCATTCTGTTCTCATGGGTTCCCACCATGAGCGGGCCGCAATCGCTGTGCACCCTTCAGCTCCTACTTAGGAGGGCTGGTACCTGATACTACAGAGGAGGGCTTCCCTTCCCTGGCAAGGATGGGGGCTTTGTAAATCAAGGTTGACTTTGCCACACTGTTACTGCTCTCATAGGCAAGAGAGTTTCTTAAGTCTGTGTTTGGAAATAATGTTACTGCTCTCATAGGCAAGAGAGTCTGTGTTTGGAAATAATTTCAAACTTACTGAAGAGTTGGCAAAATAATGCAGGGATTTTTAAGAAAAATTTTTTTTAAATGCCTGGACCTTGCCAATTTAAAAAACTGTTAGCCCAACATAATGATACAATTTTAAATTCATTTATTTTTTCTTTATATGCACACATACACATGAGTGTGGTGCCCATAAAGGCCAGAAGAGGGTTCAAAATCCCGGGAGTTGCAGGTAAAGGTGTTTGTAGCTAACTGATGCTGGGAACTGAATTCAGGTCCTCTGCAAGAGTGGTACTCTCTTAACTGCTGAGCTGTCTCACAATCTTAACAACACACACACACACGCGCACACACACACACGCACACAATGTTCCTGTCTGTAATTTGTGAGCAGGATTTAAACATCACGGAACTTTTACACCTGAATACTTAAACAACCATTTCCTAGAGTGTGTATAGTTCCTTACAGATCCATAGCAAATAATCAAAATTTAGAAAGCATCACGGGAACTCTTTCCCCTGACCTCTATCTAGTTTGTATTCCACATACAGCTGTGGGTCCCATAAATTCCTCTGTCAGGTTGTCCTGCTCTCTTGAGATCTGGCTCGGGACCAGGCATCACTCCTGGCTGTTCCTCTTTAGTCTCTTTCCGTCTTCCCTAAAAGAGCTTTCTACTTCTCCTGCCTCTGATGACTTGCGTGGAGTATGGGAGATCTCTTTTGAAACACGTCCCTCTAGGTGGGCCTGATTACCATGCCCTGGGTAGGGTCGTTCATGCCACCCAGCTGGATACCTCATGACAACATTGTGACCTTCTCGGGCTGTCACATTCAGAGGCCATGCAGCCGAAGCCATGTCCAGCTTCTTGGGGGTTTCTCCCTGTCAGAGAGTCACCTGTATGAACAAGGTGTTAAATATCCTGGTCTTGTCACATGCACACACATGCACGCACACACATGCACACACAAACACATGCACACACACGCACGTACACACACACAAACACACACACACATGCACGTACACACACATGCACACGATTTGGTACCCATCTCTTTCATAAACTATCATCCACCATGACGATGGAAATACAAAGTTGCGACTATAATCTTTCCCGACAGAGCCTCCCTTGTGGGTTAGTTCATTAGTTTGTTGTCCTGTGGGCACAGCCTCGATGTTGAGGACACTGTTTTGGCTGTGTGCTTGCAAATAACTCATCACCCGCTCTCGGGAGCTGCTGAGCAGTGGGTGCTTCGCTCCTAGCTCCACCTCACTCTGCCAAAGACACTGATGCCTTCGTCTCCACAAAAATCACTGAGAGTTAAAAGGGAATCAGGCAATATTTTTAATTATTCCATAGGACTGGGAAGGCTCAGATGTTGAAGTGCTTGCAACAAAGGTGACAGAGCATCCCGAGTTCAATCTCCAGAACACACATAATAAGACCGGGTGTGGACAGATAGCACATGCCTGTAATCCCAGCCCTGGAGAGACAGAGATAGGTAGATCCCGGGACACTTCTGGGCAACTCAGTGAGCTCCAGACCAATGAGAAATTCTGTTCCACAATCTAGGGTGGCACCTTTGGAATGGCACCCGAGATTGACCCCCACCTCCACATGCACACGTGCACACGCACCCCTACATGAACATATACAAGATTTGTGCTATGATGCTTGTATTCTGAAAGTGAGCTTGTGAACCTAGGTAGCACTGTAGAGGTTTTAACAGAAAGAGGCATTTTGCAATCCTGAAACTACTGAGTAAGATATGTGACCAGTCTCATGGTAAAATGGTGTGAACTGTGTTGACGGGAAGGTAAGGGGTGAGGTGGAAGCTCAGACCCTATCGGTAGAAAGCATGGGCAGATCCCACCAGCTCTGCTTATAAGATCATCAGAGACTGTAGCGGAGCAGGAAGAGGGAGACCAAGCACAGGTAGACGTCGGGCTTTCGCTTGCTAATACAGATCGCAGGGTAGCTGGAAGACCAGGCCGGGCAGCCACAGCAACTGAAACCAAGCAGAGCAATGCTTTGCACCCCAATTGCATCCTACGCATTTCTCAGTCCTTCCAAGACCGCGTGAAGTCTGCAACAAGAGGCTGTGAAGCCCTAATCCCCATCATAGGACCATCATCAAAGCCAAATGGCAGGCACCATAGACTGGAAGTCAGTGAGCTGACCCGGTACACAACCTGAGGGTGCCCTCTGTGACAACAGGGACAGCACTAGACCCGGGGAGGCCTCCACCTGGGTGCTTGGTCACGTCTTTCCCTGTTAGATGCCCAGACCTGAACATGTTACATGGAGCAAGTTCATTCTCAACTTACATTCTCCTGCAATACAACTCACCTGTGATCCAAAATCATATTCTAAACGATATCTAGATGTTGTCTTTTATAACGCCACTAAAAAGGAATATATACATACAAGCCCAAGCGAGTTTTCAAAAATCTATGGTCAGAAAAACCTACGTGTTAATGTGTATATACCAGATTTATTCATATTTGCCAGATTTGGAAATAACTGACAGGATCTTCAGTAGGTAAGTAGATGAGCCCTGCTACAGGCAGACAATGGAATACTAGCAGCATTCAGAAAATTAGAGCGCCATCAACCGTGAGAAGAGGAGGATTGTGCGTAGTCTGAGAGGGTCATCTGGAAAGCCATCATACGGTAAGGTTCCAACCACATGACATCCTGGGGCTGTGAAGACGGCCCCTAAAGCCTGTCAGAGCTCACCACAGATTTATAGAAAGGGGATAAAGGGAGACGGGATGACCAGATGAGACAGAGACATTTGAAGGCAGTGAGGCTACCCTGGACACTCCTAGAACAGGGTGTCAAAACCAACAGGACCTCAGACACAAAGGACAAACCCCAGTGTAAACAGAGGGACTTCAGTTAGTAGGGACGTGTTCACCTAATCCACTTTAAGAAAAATACCACACTCATGCAAGACATTCCTTATAGAAAACTGGATGGCAGGTCAGGTGTAGGATGGATCTGAAATTCTATTTTCTTCTTTGTTGATTTTTTTTTGAAATTTTATTTATGTGCATGTATGTTTGTGTCTGTGTGCATATGTACGCATGTTACTGCAAGTGCCTGTGTAGGCCAGAAGAGGGCATCAGATCACCTGAAGCTCCAGTTACCAATTATGGATCCGGGAATCAAACTCAGGTCCTCTGGAGGAGCAGCGAATACGCTTAACCACTGAACCATCTCTCCAGCCTGGGGAATTCTACTGCCAATACATTTTTTTTGAAACCTTGCTAAAATAAATACATGTATAAAAACAATAAAGCCATTCATTTAAATATATCCTTATAGTAGAGTACCATAAAACCCGCCATTGACAAACCTGCCCCAATCATTCAGAGTTTATACAACACGGCTGTGTTTGTTAAAAGAGCAAGATAAAAGCATAGCCCTGCTGCCTACTGAATTCTCAGCTCCTGCTGTGCACGGCTGTACAGAAGACGGGGCTCTGGAAATTTAGACATCAGCAGTCAGAGCTGGCAGTCACAGTGGCTTTTCATCTTCAAACACACACTGAGTAGTCTAGCAAAACTATTTAATAAACAAAGTAAAACAATCTGAATTTCAAAAAGGAAGAAAAAAGCCGGTCAAAAGCGTGAGATAAAACCCAAGTCCGCCAGCCAAGTTGTCCCCGACCACCCCTAAGGAATTCCAAAGCCTGAGCTCGGATACTCCTCCGGCCAACTCCTCCGCTGTGTTTGGCGTATGTCTGCATCTCAGACACACTTGAGTATTGATGCATCTTCAGCTAAACCCAGAGGTAATCCTGTGGACAAAGCCCTGTGCTCCCAAAACTGCCAGTTACCTTCTACTGAATGAGTAAGCGCTTTCCAGCTATGTCCTTTGAAAGTTAAGCTACCCCAGGGAAAAATGGGCTTCTCTCCCTGGAAACTCTGCAGGGCACAGTCAGGGTCCAGCTCCAGCACAGACTCAATCATCACACTCCTCTACAGTTGCTCACACAAAACCACAGAACCCGAGCTCGCCAACTGGATCTCGCCAACTACGCGGCCAAGAGCTCATTCCAGGAGATAGCAAGCCAGGCATGGGGTGGTTTTATGAAACCACCATCTCAGAACACACAGACTTCCTTTCTCAAAGACAAGCTCAGAGCGCTTAGGGAATGAAATGCCTTTCAAGAGCAGAAGGCTTCTTTGGAAATACCTCCAACTTGGTAAGTTTAACTTCAAAAAGAGGGGAAAAAAATCCTAATGCAATCCTAGCTGCATCACCATGAGGTGAGCTCAAAGCAGCTCTGTAAGCTGGGGCCCCCTGCAAACTGGAAACACAGCACCTCTCTTCAGCAATAAAGATATCGAGTCCATGAAAATCCCACGTCAGGCCACAAGCAGGCCTTGCAGAAGATGGATTCCTTAGAGAGAGAACTGCCGTGGCCTCTGGGGTGCAGCCCAGGGTAAGAGCCTTGAACGGACCCTTGTGTTTTAGCTTCATTCAGACACAGGCTGGATTTGGAGGCAGAGCAGCCACACTTGAGAAAGCAGAAGTATGTCACAGACTCTTCAAAACCTGTGTCATTGATCAAAATAAGTTCTGTATGTTTTTGTATTGTACTGCCTCAAGATGGGATAGCCTCTTTGTTTAATATTTGATGTGTGCTTCTTACCACTAGCCAATCCTATTCTTGCTTTGTATGAATCTCCAAAGACCACCCACAAACCAGCTGGGTGTGTTGTGCCTGCTCATGTGTGTGGTGGTGGTGGTGGTGGTATGTGTGTGTGTGTGTGTGTGTGTGTGGTGTGTGTGCGCGTGTGTTTGTGTGTGTGCACGCGCGCGTGTTTGTGTGTGTGTGTGCGCCCGTGTTTGTGTGTGGTGTGTGTACACAGGTGCATGCGTGTATGTGTATATGTGTGTGCACACGTGTGCATGTGTGTGCATGTTCATGCAGGGAGTACACATATGTGTGTGTCTCCACCCTTATATTTTAAGACAGGATCTCTCACCGAGTTTGGAGCTTGCTGATTCACCTAGGTTGGTTGAGTCCCAGAAATCCTTCTGTTCCTACTTCCCCAGTGCTGCCAAGTTTAGGTTTTTATATGTGTGTTCCAGGGGGATACCACAAGCACTTTGCTGATTGAGACACTCCCTAGCCCCTCCTGCGTTTGTGCTGAGTAAACACCTACAGCTTCTCTACCCTTTGTGAAGGGGGAGTATCTCATCCCATCGACCACTCTAAGGAAGCCACTGGTCCTCATGCCCTAGGGTCTTTGATGAGTCCTGGGGCCAACCTGATTTCCATCCTCAGCTTCTCTCACGCATCATGTCCTCCACACAGGAAACCCTTCCAAAGGAAACAGCTAGCATTGCACCCTCCATCCGAAGGTTCCAGATATTTGATTGCTTGTGCACCCTTCCAAAAACCCTGGCCACAGCTGACACTCTGAGCACAATACTCTGAGTCTAAATGGAAGACTTGGGACCCTGCCCCTCGGTATTTATCATCACTGTGTGGTCGTGAAATCTGACATCTGCCAGAAGTAAGAGGCCATTGCTGCAAGGGCAAGGCCGGTGACAGACGAGAAAAATGAAGGGTTCTGCTGGATCGGACTGGGGCAGCTTTCCATCTGGACTGAATTTTCTTTGTGTCATTTTTAGCCATATTTGATGTCTGAATGGTAATAATCTATGGGGGATCAGAAATCTTAGGAACGCCTGTGTGTGAGGAGGGCCCTTCCTTCCTGCCCTGCTCACAGCAGGTCCACTTCCTGCCCACCAGTTCCGCTCCAGAAAGGAAAGTTTATAGCCCTTGAATGTTTATGCAAATTATGCATACTATTATGCAAATACAAGCAAATTCCTACTCTACTTACGTGTATGCTGTAAACCCTACTGGGAGCTTCCTTTAACAGTTCCACTCCTAGGACATCTGTCCCCATTTTATATCAAAGGCAAACACACCCCCATTGACCTTGACTAGGTCTGCTCTACTGCATGGATACCCACATGATATACCTTTTTTGGAGATGGGGGGGTCTCACTTTGTAGACCTAGCTTGCCAGGCTTCAGATTCAAGGCAATCCTCCTGCCTCATTCTCCTAAATGCTCAGATTACAGGCATGAGCCGTCATAGCCAGCTTCACTGGTCTTCCCTTAAGGAACAGTTATGTGTTGCCAACATCTTACACAAACAAAATTACCTGTGTCATTTTCAAATGCTCTGTATTCATTAGCACCTAACACAGCATTAGGCCTAGCGGAGGCATTGGCATGGGGAAGAGGCAGGGAGGTTGGCCAAATCAGCAGAGGATCTGAGTTTGGATACCCATCACCCATGCAGAAATCCACGTGCAGCCACGTGTATATGATTCCCGGCTCTAGGGTGGGCAGGGGCAAAGGCAGGAGAATCCCAAGGCGCTCCCTTGATCAGAATCCTGTATCATAGAAAATAAGGTAGATGCTGAGCATGGCAGAGGCAGGTGGATCTCTGTGAGTTCAAGGCTGGCCTGGTCTACAGAGTGAGTTCTAGCCTGGCCAGGGTTATATAGACCCTGTCTCAAATGATGACGATGATGATGGTGGTGCTGCTGATGGTACTGGTGCTGGTGCTGGTGATAGTGATTGTGGTGATGGTGGTGATGGTGGTGGTGATGATGATGATGATGATGTTGATGATGATGATGGTGGTGATGGTGATGGTGGTGATGATGGTGGTGATGATGGTGGTGGTGATGATGGTGGTGATGATGGTGATGGTGATGGTGGTGATGGTGATGGTGATGATGGTGGTGGTGATGGTGGTGGTGATGGTGATGGTGGTGATGATGATGATGATGGTGGTGGTGGTGGTGATGGTGATGATGATAGAAATTGAGGAAGATACCTGCTGTCAAGCTCTGCTCTTCACAAGTATGCACACACACATACTGGTGCACTTATATGCACACCAAATAAATGTTAATTGGAGGGAATTGAACACGTGTGAGAAAAATAGGCAAACAGGAAAAGGTATAGAAGAGCATCATGACAGAGAGGAAGGGACCTACAGACTAGACTATTCTAAACCCAGAAAAAATAACGCAGTACACTGGTCCATGGCCTCCCCCCACGAAGGGACATGTAAACTCCCTGATGTTCCTCCTTGATTTTCATTGTTGGAGTATCTTTCTGCACCCTGACTATTTCCCTCCAAATCTACCATATTCCTCTCTTCTCATTTAATACCCAAATGCATTTCATCTTTTATCAAACCCACCTCCTTACTCCCTGCTGTAGCCCCTCTTGGGTCCCCCTACATATCTCTTCCTGCTTTCATCTCCAACATAAACAGATGATGGAAGGTGGGGGAGAGAGAGAGAAAGAGATTTATTGAGTCCAGTTAGTGTTGCGCACACATACACACGGAGGTGGGACTGTCCACTGTAGCACGGGCAAGTTACCAGGGTTCCCAGTCTAGAAAGGAAAGTTTATATTCCTTGAATAGTTATGCAAATTGTGCATACTACTATGCAAGAATATTATGAAGAAAAGTGGTTTCTTCCCCCACAACAGCCATCAGTGACATCTGACTTCTCAACTGAAACAGGGGGACTTGCAAGTAGCCCCCAAATGCTGGAATATTGAATAGACTGACCTTGTATTGGTATGGGGAAGAACCACAGTTGTGGAGAACTCAGGAGGACCACTGTTATCATGTCCAGAAGACGATCCACAGCTGTCATCTGGACCCTTGGCTCCTACAGGCTTGTCCCTGCCAATGGGATCTTTGCGGGGACAGCACTTCCCAGCTTGTCTGATGCGCTCGTTCAGATTGTGACTCTCTCATCTCCCCTGCATTGGTGACTGCTCCCATCGCTGTGACAAACTTCAACAGAGAATGACTTGGGGAGCAAAGGGGTTGCTTTGGCACCAAGCATGAGCACACGGTCCATCATAGTGGGAAGGGGAGGTGGCAGATGAGGCCTCTGATCCCAGCGCGTGTTCAGTCACAAAGCAGAGAGAGGTGAATCCTGGTGCTCAGATCGCTCCTCCTTTTTATTTTCATTCAGTCACGGGACTGCGCTGAGAGTTGGTCTTCCCTCCTTAATTAGCCCTCTCTGGAACCCCTCACAGACACACCCAGAAGTGCATCTCCTAGGGGGCTCCAAACCCCTCACAGACACACCCAGAAGTGCATCTCCTAGGGAGCTCTAAACCCCTCACAGACACACCCAGAAGTGCATCTCCTAGGGGGCTCCAAACCCCTCACAGACACACCCAGAAGTGCATCTCCTAGGGAGCTCCAAACCCCTCACAGACATACACCCAAAGTCCTTCTTCTAGGGGGCTCCAAACCCAGTCGAGCTGACAGTGAAGACATCAACCCATTTCCCATCTCTAAAGCCCCGCACTTCTCTAGTAGAAGACAAGCATATTACAGGCATTAACCGGATGACACTCATGCCCACCACATTTGATTCATGAAGCAATTTCTCTTGGAAGCTATACACCCCTGTGCACGCACTCCTGGGCCCCTTTTCTTCTGTGCAAATTGTCATGGTCTTGCCTTCCATCTCAGCTGGAGTCGAGAATGAACACAATGAATCACTGGATCATTAAGAGAAACCACAGCGGCCAGGCATGTCCTCAGCAGGTACACACACAGAGGGCCCTTGCGTTGAACTTACACCTCTGCTCCGCAGGCACGCGCCAATTTTAAATGTGAACTTGATGAGGTGGTAATAAGCCTATGAAAATGTTCAAGGATTCAATTAGCCTTTGAACTGGTAGATTAAGTAAAGCAAATTATCCTCCCAAGTGTGCGCCTCATCCAGTCAGCCCAAGGTGTGAGCTGACTGAGGAGAAGGCAGGGCTCTCTCTGACACCATTAGACTGAGGTGCTGGTCTCCTCGTGCCTTCAGATTTGGACTTGGGCATGGCATTCCTGCCCCTGGTTAGGACTTCTCAGCACCCATAACCATGTGAGCCAAGTTCTTAAAATGAGTCTCTCTCTTTATAGGTATATTGTATCATGTATGTGAGTATGTTACAGTATTATATATGTGAGTATATTACAGTATCATATATGTATGTTATTGATATAGGATTTCACTCTGTATGCTGTAAATACCATTGGTTAATTAAGGACTGTCTTGGGCCTGCACATGGAATAGAGGTAGGCAGGGGAAACTAAATTGAATGCTGGGAGAAAGAAGGCAGAGTCAGGGAGAAGCCATGGAGCCACTGCTGGAGACAGACATACTGATGCACAGATTAATGGAGATGGGTTAAATTAATGTTAGAGCTAGCCAATAAGAAGCTAGAGCTAATTAGCCAAGCAGTGATTTAATTAATACAGTTTCTGTGTGGTTATTTCAGGTCTGAGCTGCAGGGCAGCTGGGAACCAACAAGCGGCCTTCTCCCAACATGTTATGGTATCATATATGCATGCTATAGTTTCATATAGTAAGTATGTTACAGTATCATATATGAGTATGCTACAGTATCATATATGTGAATATGTCATGCTATCATATATATGAGTATGTTACAGTATTTATTAGTATGTTGCAGTATTATATATGTGCATATCTTATAATATCATATATGTGCATACATTACAGTATCATATATGTGAGTATGTTACAATATAATATATGTGATATGTTACATACATTCCACATTCTCAGGCATAATTGGCTTTTTCCCTGGGTTCACCTGACATGCAACAGATCTGTTCAGAGTCTCACGGCTGCCGTCATCAGTGCAGATACTTTTAACGGTGCTGTTTGATTCACACCCCCTGGGAAGACCGTCTCAAACTCATTTGCCACACAAGTTCCACTAAACACCCGTGTTAGAAACACTGGAATATACGTGTCTAAGAAAAGTGACTCCGTGAATCTGGTGTGATATCTGAGATCTGATCATGCGTGCCAGCCACCTCCCGAGGTCTGCTATGGGCCCTACTGTGTGCCCTACTGTGTTCCCTACTGTGCACCAGGGCCCTTTACCCCACAATCTCCTCGGTTGGGTCAGCTCTCACCGAAGCCTCCATGGAAACCCTCCAGGAGGTGCTGACGTCCAGCTGGTGAGGGCTCCCTGGCTGCTCCTGCCGAGAACACGGAGTAATAGCATTCAGACTAGTAATTTACAGCTGGGAATAGTGTACACGCCTATAACCCCAGCACTTGGGAGACAGAGGCAGGTAGATCTCTGTGAGTTCAAGGTCAGCCTGGTCTACAAAGAAGAGTTCCCTGACAGCCAGGACTGTTGCACAAAGAAACTCTTGAAAAACAACAACAACAACAATAAAAAAAAAAAACTCAAATGCCTGATCAACCTCATGAGTGCAGCGGCTAAGTCACACCTTGAAGCTACCATCACCAATAGAACTCCTGTTGGGTAGACTTTTTAACAGATTTTTGCCATGAGTTCAATCTGTAGCTATGGTAGTCTGAAAGAAAATGACCCCCATAGCCCCATAGGAAGTGGCATCATTAAGAGTAGGTGGCCTGGCCTTGTAGGAAGCAGGAGGCAGTCCTGATGCCCATCTTATGGTTCTGGGCTGAGCATAGAGCTGTCCCCAAATAGGAACAAAGCCAGGCTGCCTTCCAAGGGCCCCTCAGTGTAGTGGGGGTGGCAGGGAGGGCAGAACAGCAAGTGAAATGGCGGACTTTGTCCCCGGTGGAGGGAGGGGCAGGGTGGTGACATGGGGCCTGCAAAGAGAGCTGCATCCGGTCAGGAGACTTCAAGGTGGTCACGGTGTGGCCACTGGGCTTGGGCTTTGAGGTCTCAGAAGTTCAAGCCAGGCCTAGAGGCTGTCTCTTCCTGCTGCCTCAGATAGAACTCTCAGCTGCCTGTGCACCATGCCTGCATTGCACACCACCATGCTTCCCACGCCTCTAGTGGACTAAGTTCTGAACTGTAAGCCAGGCACGATGAACTGTTTTCCGTAAGAGTTGCTGTGGTCATGGTGTCTCTTCGGAGCAATAGAAACCCTAACACTGACAGCAGCATCCAGGGTGACCTTTCTCCCACTGTGGAATCCAAATAAGCAGAATCACAAAGCAAACACTGGGCTCTTCCCACACGCTCCCTTTCTGCGGAGTGGATGACGGAGACACAGATGTGCAAGGCTGTCGCCAGAATCTTGGGAAGTGACGACTCCATCCAGCTTGCCTAAACTCAAGTGCAACCCAGTGCTGTTTGCACACAAAGCAACACTTATCTGCCAGCAAAGACAAGGGCAACACTGTCTACACAGTCCACTTCCCTCTGCACAGAAGCCCTGCACAGCCTCTGTGTCTGCCGCTCTTGACCCCTCCAAGGAAGTCCCTTCAGAACCGGCATTTAGCATCCAAGTGAATGTTAGCTGTTTGTGTTAAGCAAACACTCCATCTCTTTATAAGCGTTTTCTCATGGACAAAATTGTGTTTCTCTTGGCTGGGAGCACCGAGGGAAAGGCTGGAGCCTCCCGTTCCTCAGAGGCTCCCTAGGAACTTGAGACCAGTAACCAGTAATGACCGCCTGTGCCTCCCTGTGCACAAGGCCTCGCCGCCAAAGGAACCTAGCCAAAGCCTTGCGCTGAAAGATTTAAACGCAGACAAACACGTCGGAATTGGAAATAGGTCCCCGTTCATTCACCTGTCTGTTTTTCTTCTCATCTCAGATCGACCGTCTCTCCGTGACCACCTTGAAGTCTCCTGACTGGATGCAGCTCTCTTTGCAGACCCCACATTACCACCCTCCACCGGGGACAAAGTCTGCCATTTCACTTGCTGTTCTGCCCTCCCTGCCACTCCCATTACACTGAGGGGCCCTTGGAAGGCAGCCTGGCTCTTGTTCCTGTTTGGGGGCAGCTCTTTGCTAAGCACAGAACCATTAGACAGGTGCCAGAACTGCTTCCTGCCTCCCGCACTGAACAGAAGTACCAGGCCAGTTCTGAGCCCCTGAAGCCTCGTGCAGGAAAGGACACCCTACAAAAGTCCCTCCTGGGCCCAAGAGCCCAGAGAGAATGAAACACTGAGACCAGGAAGAGTTAGGCCTCTCCCTGCTGGGAGTGAATCTTGCTTTCATTTGGTCCCTGCCTTTGATTTGTAGGCACAGAGGTCCTCAGGGAATCCGCTAGATCCGCAGTGTTCTGAGGGAGACGAGGTGAAATATAAACAGGCTGAACCACTTTTTAGCCAGGATGAGGGATGCTGGAGTCAACCCTGAGCCACGCATATAAAACTTGAGCTCCACCCTTGAGCCACGTCCCCAGGCCCCTGAGCCACGTCCCCAGGCCCCGCTGCAATGACAGTAAGTTCACGCATGTGTGTGACTGTCACTACCAACCATCCGTCTCCAGAACTCTCGAGTCTAAGTTCACGCGAAGCTTCTCCACTCTGCTCCCAGCTCCCAGCAACCACTGCCCTTTCTCTCTCTGTGAAGAAGATGACCCAGGAATCTCAGTGAGTCAAGATTCACTCAGGTTGTACTGTGTGTCCAATTTCCTTCCCTCTGAAGGTTGGGTAATATTCCATTGCGTAGGAAACTAAGTTTGTCTGTCCGTTTAAAGAGGAAGTTGGGTCACTGCCATTCTGTGACTGTTCTGAATGACTCTGGGAATAGAGGGCAGGCACCTGCCAGTATCCCTAACACTGCTCAGGGAGTCTCCCGGCCGGACCTACCCTGGATGGTCCCAGGTATTCCTGTGGGTTCACTAAAGACACTGATTTCTGAACATCTCACCCACAGGTCTCAGCAGCCACAGGGGAAGTTCCAGAACTCTCTGTAGGATGCTCTGGGGTCCAAGCCGCTAGGAAATGTGGAGTCCTCTCCTGTAAGCAAGCGCTCAGCATGGTATGAGAGCATGATATGCTCTGTCTTCGTTACCATGACAAATCCCTGATGTAAACAAGAGAAGGACAGAAAGATTCGTCGGGGTTCCCAGCTCCAGTCTATAATGGCAGAAGGGCATGGCAAAGTGAAGCTCTCCCTCAGCAAAGCCGGGAGGCAGAGGGAGAGAACACCAGAGAGGGCTTGATTTTTCTTTACCCTGTTAATGCCGCCCCAATGCCTAGCCTACAGGACAGCGTTGCCTGTGTTCAGTCAGGGCGAGCTTTTCCCATAGGCAGGATACCCCCTCCTGGAAATATCAGCCTGACAGACCTGGAGGCATGCTGGACCAACTATCTGCGAGCATCTCAGCCCAGCTGTGTTGACAATCAGGACTGTTACAGAGGCAGAGGACACGGTATCCACCCACATCTGACTGTCCAAGAGAAGTCAACCCTGTCCATTCCTGAAAGTCAGTAAGTATTTTCAGGATCTGAACAGGGTGTAGCAATTTTTCCTAAAAAGTGTAACAAGCTCGGGACAGTGCAAACACAGATCAGAACTCGTGTGTGTGTGTGTATGTGTGTATGTACGTGTATGTGTTCATGCATGCATCAGCACATGGGGAAAGGACCAAAGGTATACTTACTATAGATCAGTCTCCAGTGACATTGATCTGTAACTTCCTGGTCCCAATGTTGTAAGGCCTCCAAACCAGCCTGGGCCTCCAGCTGTCCCTCCAAGTACCCCAGATCCCAGGCTTGAACTTGATGCTCCCCTATCTAGGTAAGTCATCCTCACCCACGGAGCAGAGCTAGTATGGGGGGTTACATGTTCCTGGAACAGATCTGATTTGAGAATCTGAAAAGCAGGTGGCGTTAAGTGATCAACTGTCCATCCATAGCTGTCACCTAAGAATAAAGCAACAGCTACAGTAGGCAGTAGAGTATAAGACGTAAGACTTCTAGCCTAGTTGAGAGTCCATGCAAACACTTCTAAGGCCCATCCTGGACCGGTCCTGGGAAAGTGGGACCTGAGCGTCTCCCTGGTGCTGAGTAGCCCCCTAGACATGGCTGTGAGGAGCTAAGCAGCCAGGTATCCCTAGGGCAAGTGGCAGGCATGCTGCCCCCCCGCCCCTGGGGAGCAGAGACTTCTGGGACGGTGAAGTTAGTGAGAACACCCATGGTACGGGACCTGTTGATGACTGAGCTGAGCCTTGGGGAATCCGGTTCCCAGAGAAGCTACATCCTGGCGTTGGTGAAGATTGGTGGTAACAGCTACGGCGGAAGCCCCAGCAGGGTAGATGCAATCACTAGCCAGGAACAAGCAGGCAAATGCGCAAAACTATTACACCTGACACTCCTCCCCACCTCCTCCTACTTTCTCTCTTCCAAGAACTCTGAGCTCTGCCGGAATGGTGGTTTAGAAGTCCTTATTCCCAGCCAACCCAGCCACTAAACCCACCAATTACCACCCAAGCTTCCAGAAACTGTCCTCCTGCCCACGGCTCTGGGCTGAATTTCCCGGCAGAGTCTACCTGTGGGACCTGAAAGAATGCTTGTTAGGCCTTGTCCCTACAAGCCAGTGTTGAGGCTAGTGCACATAACTGCTGTGTGGCAGGACCGCTCTGTCTGGCAGCTAGCCCGAGAGCCAGCCAGGTGAACTATGCAAAGACTCAGATGTGGCATGGCTCATCACTTTCTTCTGAGTCCATGAAATCATTTCCCCAGACCAGCTCTGTCATCCCCATGAGATGACTTGTTCGTTAGCAAGTGTGAATAATGCCTAAATTTACCACGGAATGTTCCCCTAAAGCCCACTGAGGTGTGGATGACAAGCCGTAAGTAGTCCTGTCTACAGAGGCGGGATTAGGCAAGCAGCTACAGTGCCATGGAGTGTCTTGTTTCATTCCCTGGAATCATAGCCAACTCCCTCTGCCCAATGCTGGTCCAGAAAACCCTGAGGACAGACACTGGCACAACCCTCCCCCCACACACACACACACACAAAAAGTATGGATTGACATAAAGTGTTCAGAGGGTGAACGGCACACATTAGTGTGTCAGCCACTCAGGAATCTACAGAGCAGCCCGGCAGACTGGAGATATCCACGCAAGCTCCAAATCCTAAAATACTTACAATGTGACTTTGTATAGAAAGGGGTCACTGGCCCCTGCGGTCGCCTAACAGAGAACAAAATTTTCTGCCTCCGATTTCCCATGGCGGCAAGAAGAGTATCTGCTCACTCCTCTACCCCTGATTGGGTCTTCAAGGACCTCGCACAAAGCAACCTTCTTGCTGCTGCCAGAGAAGATACCAGAACTTTCTGAAGACTCTAGGCAAGTGTCCGCTTAGCGATCGTCCTAAAGTTTCCACGCATCTGCATGGGGTGTGACTGTGCATCTGTCTCTCCCTATGCTTGAGCCACAGGAGAAATGGAAGGAAAGGAACATCCAGCATGGGGGACTTTTCTTGGGGGATTCCAAAACCCTGAGGAGCCGGTCACATGAGCTGCAGGTACTGGACGCTGTGGCCAGGACACGGTTCACTCCTTGTCTTGATTATTTTTCTGTGATTATTGAATATTTCTTGATTATTTGTGCTGTGATGAGACACTAGCACCAAGACAATCTAGAAATGAAAGAGTCTGTCTGGGAATTTATGGCTTCAGAGGGTTACAGTCCATGAGCTTCATGGGGAGCTTGACAGCCAGCAGACAGGCATAGCCATAAGCAGTAGCCGAGAGCTCACAAGCTGACCCACAACCATAAGGCAGACAGAGACCAGAGAATGGCATGGTGAGTCTTGTGAATCTTCAAAACACACTCCACGTCACACCCCTCCTCCAACAAGGACACACCTCCTAATCCTTCACTAACAGTTCTACCGTTTGGAGCCAGTATTCCAACATATGGGTCTGTGAGAGCCGTTCTCCTTCAAACCACCACACTCAAGATGAGAAGCAGGCTGGTATCTCTCATTTTCAGATACCCAAACCCCCACCCCAACCATGAGGGGACGAGGCCTGGAGGTCACTGGGACTTTGTGACCAGAGACCTCAGGAGCTAGTTATCTTTCCACTACACTGTGAGTCCCCAGAGACAGGAGCCAGAATCCACACAAAGGGCCATTCTGATGTCACCTCCCCCACGCCAGAAGGGGCTTGGCTCTTAAGGCTGACAAACAAGTAGTCAGGGCAAGCCAGAAACAGGAGTCCCGTGGAGAATGTCAGTGACTTCTGACACAACTGTCGGTAGATGTGAGTCAGCATTCTGAAGCCCTGCTGTGGCAGTTTCCTTGACTTGAGGGCGGATCTCTGAAAGGGACGCTAGCTTCCTAAGAGCTGAAAGCCTTGGCTTCCCAAGTTCACACTTGTTCACACTGGTCTTGCACCTCTAGGCGGACAATAGGCATGGTACTTTGGAGTAACAAAAAGATCACATTCAAGTCATTCCTTGGGGTAAGGAGGCAGCCCCCCATCTTCCAGTCTCCCCACCAGGAGACCTTTCTAGAATTTCACATATGCAAAGCCACAAGACTATGTATCAGCTTGCTACTATCTCCTCCAAAGCTTCCCCGGGGGACTCTAACAAATCACAGGCTGTCGAGAGTAAAATTTTTCCACATCCCCCTCCCCAGGGGAAACCAGACAGCTCTTGCTTGTCTAAGAAACTCCTATCCCAGGAGTTAAAGTGGGCCTGGAGAGCTTTCTCATCAAAATGATTCGAGACAATGACAGTTTCCAGACTAGGATTTCTGGGGCAGAAATGACGATTCACTATTCAGGAATGTGTTCATTGCTTTGGCTGCTTTCTTCATAGGCTTCCAGTAATTTTTGGTTGTTTGGTTTTTTGTTTTTTTTTTTTTAGAAAATATCTCAGTGTGTTTTTCCCAGGTTGTCATAGGGAGTTGGTATTATAGAAACTTCCTGAACAAAAATTACTTCAAAGGCTCCTGTCTGTAAGATACACACACACACATATGCACGTACACAACACACACACACACACACACCATACATGTGCCTGAGGATTTAGCAGGAGAAACAGGAAACAACTCAGAAGACAAAAATATTTTCTTCTTTCTCTGGCACCTATGTGGGCCTTTACCATCTCCCAGCACACATAAATGACTGGCTTTTATTAATACGTTATGATTATGTACTAGAGAAATACTAATCTACAGCTAATAGACAGCTAACAAGTAATTGAGAGGTCACTGCGAGTAGAGGCTCCTGACGGTCAAGTTAGGGGTGGTGCACAGAGTCTACAAGTGCACAGAGGACCTGGACATGCCTTTACATGGTGATAACTGGTCAGTTCAGAGACATGATGACCAGTTCAAAGAGTCTTCACCCATTCCCGGCAGTCTTGGTGAGAATGGACTGGCTGGTCCCCAAAGTCACTCAACAAGTACCTATCTGCAAGTTCCACCATGTGTGGCATTCAAAAACCAGCATGTCCACAAACAGGTACACGGGTAAAACCTTCAGCGGACTCTCTTTCAACCATAGGATCATCTGCCTGTTTGGAGCCAGGTGGAAAGAGAACACACACATGTATGCAGTGCATAAAACAGCACGGGATGCCACAGTGTTCCCGGGATGTATGGGCAAATGCCATCCACCCTCCGACTCCACACCCTAAATGTTTTCGTTTCTTTACCTGATGCTTCAGTAAAATACCCTGAGAAAAAGCAACTGAAGTTGCCAAGGGTCTATCTCACCTCACAAGGTACAGTACATCATGATGAGGATTGCCAAGGCAGCTGCTCACATCGCAGAGAGCATGTTAGCGCCCCTCCCCCCACGCTTTCTTCCTTTTACACAGCCCAGAGTCCCCAGCCCAGGGAAGGATCGTCCCACCTCGTTAATGTCATCAAGACAACCCCCCCAAGCAAGGCATGACCAGAGGTCCATCTTCCAGATGATTCTAGATTCAAGTTGACAATTAACATCACCACTGCCCTAAATTGACCAAAGTACCATGCAGGGAGTTTGAGGAGGAAATGTATAGCTATAAACCAGTTTGTTCTTCTGTAGTGGAGGAGAGGTGCCCCACACAGTGTGTTTATGGAGCATGCATCCCTCCTGAGACCGGTGTTTACGGAGGACCTGAGACCTTCCCTTCTGCAGCCTGGCTTCTGCCCATCACCCCCCTTCAGGCTACAGGTTCTACTCTCTGCTTGAGGGCACTTCTCATTCATCCCCTGACTTCCCAGCTCTGACAACACCTACTGCCCAATCTCATATTTAGTTTTTCCTACCCTTTTATTCTCCTTCCTCCTTTCTGTCTCAACATTTTCTCCTTTCCCATATTCCTTTTAGAAATTTACCACACTCACTTTCAAAGTCTTGTCTGCACATTGCGTTCCAGGCTTCAGTGGGCAGTACACAGGACAGAAAAGGGTGAATATAAAAGAGGAGGTGGCAGAGACACGAACCTACGTCCTAGCAGGAAGATCACAAGGTCAAGGCCAGCCTGGGCTAACAGAGAGGTGGAGAAAGGAAGGGAAGGAGAGAGAAGGAAGTAAAGAAAAAAAGGCTCCTTTCAGCCATGAGCATATGGACGGAAAGATGTGTTCATGCAAACTTCCTGAATTCTAACCACACTGGTACGAGATAATGTGGGAAGCCACTGACTGATCTCAAGGGCAGGAACATGAATAACACCGAGCTAAAAGGGAGGTACCAGCAAGGCAGGCTTCTGTATGCTCAGGTCAGAACCCCTCTCCAGCTTCCAGAGCCCACCTGTCCTTGTGAAGCCTCCCCTTCCTCTGTGCAGCACTAACAAAGACATGGTAGCATGGGCTGGCACATGAGAGGACTGGTAGCATGGGCTGGCGCGTGAGAGGACTGTTCGCATGTGTGCGTGTAGGCATGAGTGCTTGCTTGTGTGTCTGACCTGAAAATCCCGACCTCCCTGCCTCAACCTCATTCCCCTCTCCCTATATCTCAGCCCCGCGTCCTCCTGCACACCTGCCAGGATACATTGCTCTCTCACAGGCCCAAGCAACCAAGGGCTGAGACCTCTGGAACAGAGCCAGCTAAGCCCTTTCGCTGGTAAGTCAGTTGTGGCTGGTGTTCTGACACGGTGTCTGGAGGATGACAAGTCAGAGGAGCCTGGAACCCTAACTTCTCCCCTGCCTCTGTTCCTGCAGCTTCCACCACCGCTGGATTGCTTGTAAGCAAGAAGTCAGTTCTTCTGTACCAAGTCCCTGAAGCACTGGGTTATTTGTTCCTGTGCTGATGAACTCAGTGTCTGCTTCTAGGGGTGCCTAGATATATCCAGTGGGTTCCTGAAGCCTTGGGTAGTACTGTATAGTATATGCACTGCATTTATTTCCTGAACACACCTATGACAAAATTTAATTCAGAAATTAGGCAGGAGATGTTAACAGGACCAGGGCTGGAGAGATGTCTCAGGCATTATGAGCACTGGTTGCTCCTCCAGAGAACCCAGGTTTGATTCCCGCTACCCACATGGCAGCTCACAACTGTTTATAATTCTGATCCCAGGAGACATGGCTTCCTCTTCTGTCCTCCGTGGGCACCAGCACACACGTGGTACACATACATTCATGTGAGAAAAACATTTGCATAAATAAGTCTAACAAAGCAAAGTGTTATGGTCTGAGGAAATGGCTTAGGAGTTAAGAATGCTCACTGCTTGTCAGGGGCCATGCTGTGCCTCCCCTGGACCCTGACATCTGCTCTTACAGAGGACTTCGATTCAGTACCCAGCACCCACATGGTGACTTGCAGTCTGTAACTACAGCTCCAGGGGCTTCCTAGTCCTCTTCTGGTCTCAGCAGGCACTGCACACTCATGGTTCTCACATAGACATGCAGGCAAACACTCATACACATACAATAGATTTTAAAGAGGAAGCTAATGCTAAAAAAAAAAAAAATCAAGGGAGGTACTGGGCTGTTCTGAGTTATAGAAATGCTTCTCCCTTCAACACCTGCTTATGCTATGGGTCTTATCAACCTCAAAAGGTTTGTTTGTTTTTTACCTTCTAAATCAAGATTCTCCATTCCACTTAAAGGCAGCAAAGTGCCTGCAGCTTTAGCTTGGCATCGGGAATTGCCAGAGTTGCTGCTCTCATGTGTGAGTCTGATAACTGTATGGAATAAGGCTTTCCCTAAACACAGGCCCCGTGGCACACTATGTATATCCATCAAGAAGGTGACCACCGGGAGGGTAGCACACACCATGTGGATACCATGAGGCAGACAGAGGATGACTCTGAACCCTGGCGCACTAAACGGTGACACAGGATTTCATTGCCCAGCTCAGAATAGCACATGTCTTACAACATATGGCTTGCTCATTTCTGGAATTTTCCATTTCATATTTTACTGCTGAGATTGGGTAGCTGGCATTACAGAAAGGGAAACCAGGAATAAGGCAGGACTACTGTGTAGAGAGAGGAGTTGGGGAGCAGAGAATGTAGTGAGCTGTGGGCTGCATTCCCGCCGCCCTGCTTTCGGCCTCCTGACTAGCTTATGCCCTGAAATAACAACACACAAACTGTATTCTATTAAATACTGCCTGGCCCATTATTTTCAGCCTCTTACTCACATCTTGACTAACCCATATCGAATAATGTATGTAACACCACAAAGGATGTCTTACCGGGAAAGATTCAGCACATCTGACCTGGTGGCTGGCTTCATCGCATCTGGCTTCTCTCTGAGAAGAGACACGGCAGTCTGCCTAACTTAGGAGAGGTGTGGCATCTTACTGATCCTTCTACCTCACTTCCTCTTCCTGTTCTGTCTACTCCACCCACCTAAGGGGCGGTCTATCAAATGGGCCAGGCAGTTTCTTTATTAGCCAATGAAATCAACTCAAACAGAAGACTCTCCCACATCATTTCCCCTTTTTCTGTTTAAACAATAAAAAGAAGGCTTTACCTTTAACATAGTAAAATTACATATAACAAAATAGTTATCAAGTAAGAATTAGTTACAATACTTATATCCATTTTATCTTTATCATAACAAAGGAAAACTTTAACTATCTATCCATTCTTCAACTCCATCAAAGACTCCAGAAGGATATAATATTACCTAAGTAAATAAGAAATAAGCAACTTACAAAACTCTAGAAATGACAGAGACATCTCGCTGCCTGGACAGTCACCCAAAGTTCCTTTGTACTGTTGGGGCATCCATCTTCAGCCTTCAGGCCCATAGTATCCAGAGACATTTCCATGAAGCAGGAAATTTCAAAGGCAGTTCAGTCAGTATCTACTGTGTCCTGCAGAATGCCTCACAGACTCTTTCATGAGTCAGGAACCCCAAAGAATCATCTCACATTTAGGCAAGTTCAGCAGTCCTCTCTGTGGGTTCTCTGTGTCCAGTTTATGCAACAGTCCAAGCAAGAGCAGTTTCTTGCCCAATGGCTATCAAACTCCATAAGGAGCCTCTTTGATGCCCATCATCTTCTTGAAATAGATGGTGCTGCCAGGAGCAGGCAAGTCTCATTGTCATGAAAAGTCCTCAGTTATTAAAACATTTAAATGGAATATTCTGTAGTCTTTGAAAGATATTAGGAATGCCTATCTAACTAAAATATATCTCTATATATCTAGAAAATCTAACTAACATAACTATAAGCTTTACTGTTATCGACGATTATCCATTAACAACCTATATTTCCTAATTATACATTACATTTTTAAAAGAACGACACAATCACAATACCTTAATCAAGATCAGAAATACATATAATAAGATTGACCTTAATATCATTAACCAAGATTCACAACAATCCAACTTATTTATATCTATATCATCTCCCCCTTTAAATGTAAAAGAACATTTATAAACAATATTTGGGAATATGGGCGCAGTTATTTCTCTCCAAACTGCTTCCTGCTGAATGGGGACGCTGTTCATCAGATCTTTCGTGGTGTAACCTGTGTGCTAGGTACAGCTCAGTCGGCAGTTGAGTGAAGTAATTTTTGAGGGTGTTCACAACAACCTTTCAGGAGGGCGTGGTCTATCATACCATATTGGTATAGAAGCAATCCACAGGGTTTCATTTTCTGTAAAAACAAAAGAAGAATCTCTTTTCCAAAGTATCATATCCTTAGATCCAAATTCTGAAGTCAAGGTATTTTCAAAATATCTTCCTTGGATTAGTTCAGCAGCATTTATAAACAAATATCTTTTAGCAGCTATTGCTTCTTCCTCAGCATATAAACAATTCAAAGAGAGCATAATAGCATACAGCATCAAGATTCTCTGTGTATTTTCCATCTTTGTACAGCTTTATTTTTACCTCTATTTCGTTTATTTTTACTTTTATTTTTTAAGACAGGTTCTCTGTATCTTTGTCCTGGAATAACTCTGTTGACCAGGCTGTCCTTGAACTCACAGAGATCTACTTGCCTCTGCCTCCCCAGTGTTGGGATTAAAGGTGTGCTCTACAACACCTTGCACTCACAGAGATCTGTCTGTCTCTGCCTCCCAGGCACTGGGATTAAAGGTGTGTGCTACCACACCTCGAAGTCACAGAGGTCAATTTACCTTTGCCTCTCAAGTGTTGGGATTAAAGGTGTGTACTACCACACCTAACTACTTTATTTCTTCCTTTTTTACCCTAAGAACTTTAACCTTTAGCATGCATATATTTTTAACACACTATAAATCATTTAGAGGTTTTCTTTGTTTTTGAATCTCTCTTTACTTTATCTTTCTCTCTCTCTTTCTGACCACACAAGTCTTTAAATTACTGAGCAATATGGGTAGGATTCAAGCCATGGCTTTGCCAGCTAGATCCAGCCCATTCCTTAGCTTTCCAGCCTCATGGCAGAGGTACCGGTTGTAGCCATGTTTATCACCACAACTCTGTGGCGGTTCAAGGTCCCTGCCAGCAAGCAAGCTGCAACAGTGTTAAACAACACTCAAAAGCTCCATAGTCGGGACCGCCTGCTTGAAAGAGTCAGAGTTTGCCCTGGCAGGACGGCCCAGAAAGCTGGCACTTCAAAACGGCACAACCTTTTTCCTGCTACGGCTGAAAACCGAAAAACACACGTTCAGCTTTTCATCAATACCATATAAGTTTTTTGTGGCAGGACCTCTTAAAAGAGCTGCACGGTTTTGCAGCTAAAGCTGAGTCAGGAAGCCTCTCTTAGATGAGAGTGCTTGCTATCCAAACCCGAGAAATTGCTGCGACCAAGAACACGTGCTTCACTCCATTCCTTCCCTAGCTTTCCCAAGCTTTCTGTGGATCCAGTTATCCACGTTGGGTGCCATTCTGTAGTGAGCTGTGGGCTGCATTCCCGCCGCCCTGCTTTCGGCCTCCTGACTAGCTTATGCCCTGAAATAACAACACACAAACTGTATTCTATTAAATACTGCCTGGCCCATTATTTTCAGCCTCTTACTCACATCTTGACTAACCCATATCGAATAATGTATGTAACACCACAAAGGATGTCTTACCGGGAAAGATTCAGCACATCTGACCTGGTGGCTGGCTTCATCGCATCTGGCTTCTCTCTGAGAAGAGACACGGCAGTCTGCCTAACTTAGGAGAGGTGTGGCATCTTACTGATCCTTCTACCTCACTTCCTCTTCCTGTTCTGTCTACTCCACCCACCTAAGGGGCGGTCTATCAAATGGGCCAGGCAGTTTCTTTATTAGCCAATGAAATCAACTCAAACAGAAGACTCTCCCACATCAAGAGAAGGGGGAGGGAAGAGAAGGAGGGAGGAGAGGAGGGAGGGAGAGAAGGGGAGAAGAGAGAAAGAGAGCACACTGAGCTACCCAGAGAGGAGGACAGGACAGAGCCTTTTTCTGTCACACCCGGTTGTCACCCTGCAAGCCCTACAAGCTCTTCTCAGATGCTAAGAAACAACCAGACTCGAGTTTTGCAATTGCTGCTATTTTTAGTACATTTCTATAGTTCCAGAGCTTCTGAAGTTGTGAGCGGCCACTGTAGATGGTGGGAAAATAGCATCAGGTGCTGTTTGGTGCAAACGCAAGCTGAGGTGCTCCACAGAAAATCCCGGCAAGTCGGGGTCCTGGAAATCTTGTTTGGGGTCCTGTGGTTTAGGGAGCCTGGGAACACTCTCCCAGATGTGACAGAACAGCCTCCTTCCTACTGGTCAATGACAACCCAGAGCAGGCAGCTCCCATCCCAAGGACAACAAGCAGCTTCCTGGTCCTTTAATCCAGGCTGTCCAGTTAAAATTCTGTGTCCCAAGACAACTTTGTAAAGTTTTGTTTGTTTGTTTGTGTATTTATTTATTCGTTCGTTTGTTTATTTCACGCGCATGGTTTTCTGCCTGCTTGTATGTCTGTGTGCCATATGCATGCAGTGGCTACACAAAGCAGAAGAGGGCATAGGCTCTTCAAGGACTAAAGTTAGGGATGATTGTGAGATTCCCTGTGAGTGCTGGGACTCAGACCTGGGTCCCATGGGAGAGCAATTGGTCCTCTTAACAGCTGAGCCATGTCTTAACACAGAGACATGTCTCCAGCCCCCAAGACACTTTGAATGAGTGGGGAAGGGACCACCAATGCATGGTTTTCAACTCCTTTTCTGACCTGAAGTGCTCAAGCGACATTCTAAAACTAGATAAATACAATGTAGTGTGGCCAAAGTTCAGGGTGAAGTTCAGTGATGGAGGTTGTGTCCTATATCCAGCACCACAGAAAGAAAGAGGGAATTGAGGAAGAGAGAGGGGAAAGGAAAGAAGGGGAGGAAAAGGAGAGGGGGAGGGAGAAGGGAGGGAGGGGAGGAGGAGGGAGAGGGTATCACATGTGTCACATGACCCCCACCCCCAGTACAAAGGTTCTGACCATCTGTCTTGAACACTGACTGGGTTCTGTGGCTATGGAACACTCCTCAATGAGTCTGTTCTGTCTCGTTCCTAACATCTCCAGGAGAGGGCCAAAGGCTGCTGTCCTGACATATGGATGCAGAAACTGAGGTTTAGGGAGCCGGAGGGTCCTGCTGAAGGTCGTAGAGAATGTACCATTTCTAAAAGTACCTCATTTGACTGTGTTTTCTTAGTCAAATTGTTTGTATCCTTCTCCAGAGTTTTGAATTTTCATTTTAATTGACCAGTGTCAGTCTGTGAAGACTGTGTTATTTCTAAAAGTGCCTCATTCTTGGCCCTATTATCAAACCATGCTTTTAAGGAGGAAATATTGAGGACAAGACCCAGAATCAAATACAATGATGTAGGAGGGAAATCATATAAGTCTTGCATAACCTCATACATGGTATAAGTAAAAAGGCTACTGAAACCCTGGATGGTTAAGTTGTCCATCATCATGCCCTTTTAAATTATAAATTTATGATTTATTTTTTTTATTTTTAAATCTTACCTGTGGTTGAGTTAGCAGGAGTAGGTGCAATGACCGTTACCTGCCAGTAGGTGTCGCTGCACACATGACTGGTTTGAATCTGAATTTAGCGTCAAATACTGAATGATATGCCTAAATTAAAAACAGTTATTTAGTATAAGTCACAGATTGTGTGCTCCGTTGAGATCCCTGACTGTTTGGTAGTCACAAGAGACAGTCGGCCGAGGGAGGCGGGTACCTCCTGCTTGGGATAGAGGCCGTGTTTGTCCATGGTGGCGGTGGCAGCACTGGGCGTAAGCTCCTCAGCCATTTCCACCTCGGCCTCCCACATCTCTCCGCCCGCCTTGGACCCAGAAGTCAGCCGGTAGCAGCAACTCAGGGCTGGGAATTCTATACCCAAAATGAACAGCATGAACAGCATGGAGCCTGACTGCGGCTGGTCAGAGCCACTGGAGACTCTAGCCCCACATTGGGTGCCAACTGTAGAAATTAGCTCAATTCGGAAAATAACCAGGCTAGCTAAAGGATAAAACAATTATATTTTTATGTATTATAAGGGAAAAACTCACAAAACAGGAACAAGAAGTCCAAGCTCAGCTGTGCCCTGTGGGAACCACACAGAGAGCGCACCTGGGCCGGGCACCCGTTTTCTCTCGGGCTCCAGGAAGCCACGCCTTACTAGGTTCCACCTCTTAAAGACGATTGGTTAACAAAGCTTCCCCCATCTTTGTATCATCCAGGAAACAGGGCAACCACCAATGGCCACTGGGGACGTGCTGGAAGAAATCACAGGTCTACCTCAGTAAGCTCTGGCTTGCCAAGAAGGTGTGGTTAGAAAATCATTAAGAATACCAACTGTGAGCCAGGCAGTGGTGGCACACGCCTTTAATCCCAGCACTCGGGAAGCAGAGGCAGGCAGATCTCTGAGTTTGAGGCCAGCCTGGTCTACAGAGCTAGTTCCAGGATGATCAGGGCTATTTACACAAAGAAATCCTGTCTCAAAAAACAAAACAAAAAAAAATTAAAAGCAACCAAAAAAGCCCAAACAAACAAAAAGAATAATAACTATGATAGATCAATGTTCTTTTGACCCCATATGCTTAAAGAGTTCACTGATTAAGATTGGAACCAGGGCATTATCTGAAACTGATTTAAATACCTTGAATATTTTTTAGATTTATTTCATGTGTGTGAGTGTTTTGCCTACCTGCATGTATGTGCACCATATGCATTCAGTACCTGTGAAGGGCAGAAGAGGTAGCCGGATTCCCTGGAACTGGAGTCACATATGGTTGTGAGCTACCTACCATGTGGGTACTGGAAATTAAACTGAAGTCCTCTGCAAGAGCAAGAAGTGCACTTAACCCCTGAGCCCTCTCTCCAGACCCTGGTTTAAAGGCATTGTCTATTCTCTGTTTTTACAACGATAACCGCGAGGGGGGACCAAAATTGAGTGGAGAAACTGATTCCAATTAACAAGCAAAGAAGAGTGACCTGGTGTGAGACTCTGATGCTCTGGATGGATTAAAGCATCAAGCCCACATGATCACAGGGAAGCAGGCCATTCCTGTGGAAGGCATGATCAGTGACATCATCTTGATGTCCCCAACATTTGAGCTTGAATGTGCCCAAACCACTAGCTCTAACTACATTACAAAATACAGAAAAACTAAATGACATCCAAACATGCTAGAGACAATCATGGGGGCATCAGCAACCATGTCAGATGCCCACGTCTTCTATCCCATGTACAGAAAACCACAGAGCAACTACGTTGGCTTCCTCAATTTAAAAAAAAAAAAATGGGATGGAAGTCAGTCTAAAGGAATGAATCAAATTTGTTTGGATTCCAATATAAACTCTTGAAAACTAAAATTCATATGATAACCTGGGAAACGTAAACACTGGCAAAATATTCTGATATTTAAAGTATTGTTTTTACATGAGAAAATGGTTTGTGATTATGTTTAAGATTTTGTCTTTCTTATCTTTCAGTTCATGCATATTAAAACATCTAGAGATAAAATCTGATTCCTGTAAACTGCTTCAAAGTTTCTGGAAGGAAGCAAGGCTCAGAAGGGAAGCGGCAGGCAGGCCGGGTGATGACCGAGCTAGCTGGGTGGTCAGTGTGCTAAGTCCATGATCTTTAACTTGTACATGTTTTCATGTTTCCATAAGAAAATGTGGTGTTTTTAAATCATGCTTTTAAATACTTTTCAGTGGCTTGGAAAGAGTTTATGATTAAAAACAACAAATAGAAGGAGAAGTAGGAGAAATGTCAATGACTAGGATGCTCCTGTCAAATGTTCAAAGTGTCAGTGTGACTCAGGCAAAATGTCTTTCTTCCTCCACTGGGGTCCCCCAGCTTTCCACAGTTGGCATTATTCTATCTTAAACAACTCAGAGTTGTCTAAGAGTAAATGAAGTCAGTCAGTAAAGTGTTTGCTAACAGAGGGACATGAGTTAAGATTCCCAGCCCCCTCATAAAAAAACAAAAACAAAAAACAGACCTAACACATATTTGTAACCTCAGTTATGGAGACACAAGCAGGGCAGAGACAGGAGCATCCTCAGAGCTCATGGGCAAACCAGCATAGCCAATCATGGGCTGTGAGCAACAGTTTCAATGAGAGGTTGATCTCAAAGATAAGGTGGTAAATGAGAAAGACAGACAACAGACATCTGATCTCTGGCCTTCAGATATGTGTTCACACTCTCACACACATTAAGTGGGCGAACTGCAAGGCCATTTGCAATAATGCTCTTGAGACTTGAACAAGCATGGGGGTAACACTCCCCATTGCACCCTAACACTTCAAACTCACCTACAGCCTGAGACATGTGTGCCCTCCATTGTTATCATGAGACCCACATTACGCTGTGAAAGTTTTACTTCAGCAACACAAAGGCCCAATAACTACATACATGTGACTCCCCAAAGGAACAGAGACTAGCAAAGGATCATTTGTAGGTGCTTATTCTAGAAGTTTCTGTGCTAGAAATGGCTCATGCATGTCCCTCTTTGGCTTTGGTAAAAAATATCATCTGGAATTTTCCACATACTCAAGAATGCCGACATGATCCTTTAGCACAGTGACTGTGCAGGGTATTTCCTCAAGTACACCAAGTCCCACCATTGCCGACAAGCAGGGAGTGTTCCCAACAGGGAGATTTTGAATAATCATGTTATTCTGTACCTACTTATGAGAGTTTCTTCTAAATCACAACCTTACAAAAGTAGTGAGTATAAGGATATGGGCAAGTTTTATGTTACACAGTTACAGAAAGTTCCAGAAGGGCTGGAGATGCAAATACAGTCATCACCCTTCTCTGCTCCCTCTAAGCCATTTATTCTCTGAGAATGTCTGGCTGGATCTTTTTCTCCATCTCCAAGATTTCTTCTTGATTTTGTTCTGTTTTGCTTCTCCTCTTTTGCCTGAGGACGAGCTGATCTTTAGTAAAATCTTAATTGGGGAATTTCTTGGATTTCCTGCTTGGGGATTTTCACCCAACATCTCCATATCACATCTGCACATGTGCGGCCCCTGTGGTATTTCATTCCTCTGCTCCCCAGGGTTTCTCAGATGTCTTCTGGTCACTGCAAACCACCCTCTGGGGCTGGGAGATCCAGTTTATTGATTGGTAAATAGAGACCCCAGGAGGACTTGCCAAGAAATTGACTGCCCTGCCTGTACCCCAACTCCAGCCAGAACTGACCGTCCTTAGCAAGGGAACGCCCACATTCACAGTCTGCCCAGCCTGTTCCTGAACCTAAGGAGGTCTCCTGTCAACACCTCCTGTACCCAACACCCTCCTCTTCTCTCCTTCCTCTCCTACTCCTCCTTCTTCTCCTCTATCCCCATCCTCCTCCCCACCCTCTTCTCTCTTCTTTCACATCTTACTTTTATTCATTATTTATTATGGTTTATTTATTTCTTTTACAATGTCACACATGTACACAATGTCACACATGTATATAATGTTGCACATGTATACAATGTAACACATGTACACAATGTCTCACATGTATGCAATGTTACACATGTATACAATGTAACATATGTATATAATGTTGCACATGTATACAATGTCACACATGTATATAATGATGTCACACATGTATATAATGATGTCACACATGTATATAATGTATTCTGATCATATTCATAGCCCTTATTACCTACTTCCCATGATTCCATTTTGCTTTCTTAAGTCCACTTTCTAGGCGTGTGGGAGCACATGCATGCATATACATGCTCACATGTGTGTGTGAGTATGTATATGTGAATGAGTTTAACTAGGATGGTTTATATGTGATGGAGGAGGGTCATCTGTCTATGTGTTACTTTCATTGGTTAATAAAGAAACTGCCTTGGCCCTTTAATAGAACAGAAAATTAGGTAGGCGGAGTAGACAGAACAGAATTGTGGGAGAAAGAAAGCAGAGTCAAGCAGATGCCTCAGGCAGTCGCCATGACTCTCCTCTCCAAGACAGGTTAAGATCTCTGTTGGTAAGCCACTACCTCGTGGTGCTAGACAGATTACTAAATATGGGTTAAAGCAAGATGTGAGAATTAGTCAATAAGAGGCTGAAACTAATGGGCCAGGCAGTGTTTAAATGAATACAGTTTCTGTGTAATTATTTTGAGTAAAGTTAGCCGGGTGGCGGGAAGCAGCCCACTACTCCCTCAACAGAGTGGCGCCCACCACAACATATATGAGCGTGGTGGAAAGGTGATTTGCCAGATCTCCATTTCTCAACCACAGGTACATCTTCCAGGACCACAGCTACCCCAGGTGTAGAAGGGAATATATCATTTACAATATGTCAACCTGCTTCAAATAACTTTTATAAGATGAAGTTTCCATTTGCGGGGGGAAAAACCAAAATTGTGAAACAAGCAGAAAGGTGTAACGGCATTTTGCAGGAGACAAAGTCCATGTTTTCTCATTTGTGCGTCCTAAGCTATTTAGGTACAGAAGTCACACATGCACAGACAACACGAAAGTACAACCAAAACTGCCTGGGGGGCAAAGCAGGCCAAGCGGAGGCAAGGAGAGAATCGGGGAAGGAGGCTGGGGTGTAGGAGAACACGCACAAAGTACATTACTTACAAGAATAAAAACAGCTTCGTTGCTAACTCTGTATAGCAAAATAAACAGAGACCAGGGAAAGAAAAGAAAAGAGGCACCAGAAAGAGGTTCAGAAAAGTCTGAACACCTCAGAAGGTCACCTGATTTGGAGACAGGGTCCTCTGCAGAGGACACGAAGTAAAATGAGACCCTTGGCGTGGGGATGGGTGTAATTTCCCAGACAGGGGAAGGGTGCTGAGAGGCTCAGAGGGAAAGCCCTCAAGGGATGGGAGAGTAAGGGCCTTAGTAGACCTTTCCCCAGTACCTCCTGGTGCTCATCCTTGAAATCAGACCTACAGTCGCGGGGGGGGGGGGGGGGGGGGGGGGGGGGGGCCCGGCCTCCGCATTCCCAAGCTGCCCAGTTTATGGCACTTCTTTACAACAGCCGCAGGCCACGCACATAGGCCGCAGGCCACGCACATAGGTGGAACTGTGACAGTCCTTTGGTTTGTGTCCATCACCCCCGCATGCCAGCCCAGTTTGGCCTCCCAAATCCTGCCATTGTTTTGCCAGTGACCCTTTAGAGTTATGGTGTCTGAACTTGTGCATTGCCGAGTTGGTAACAAGCATACAAACATGGAGGCCACCTAGTCCAGTCTGAGTCTCATATGCACAACAGATACTTTTAATGTATCCCAAATATTAATGGGACACACAGGTACTAAAACATTTAGTCGTAAATGGTCCTGAAATTCTACTTTAACTGGACATCTTCTATGTTACTTGGCAAACTAAGAAAGATGCATGCTTAGTGCCACAAGACAGCCCAGGAGGATTTCCACGAGTCTTGGTCAGCACCACCGTCTGACATCTAATCACTTCTCACACCTACAGGAGGAGTGAAAGCTTCATGACCCAAGGAAGAAGCTTGAACTGGCACTTTCTAAGCAGATAAGCCACTTCTCAAGGCTGGGGAGATGACTCCATGAAGTCCAGTCCTCAGCACCCACGTAAACAGGCAGGTGAACATACACTTGCAATCACAGCAGTGGGGAGGTAGAAGAGGCAGAAGCCAGGGATTTCCGGTCAATGGCCATCCTACCTAGCTACTTGGTGAGCCCCAGGTTATAGTGAGAGACCAGGCCTCTGAGCCCAGCATTTTCCCGTTTCACAGAGCACTACAGCTGATGTGGCCGTCCCCAGGGCAAGCTCGTATGGCTCCCGAGCTTCTTTAGAAGACACTGTTGCCACCTGTCACTGATAGACCCCTCGCTCTGTCATCTACCCTTTGCTGGGCTCACTCCAAGGCGTCCTCAGCCTTGGTACTTCTTCCCAGCACAACCGGCATCTCAGGCTTACTTTTGCTTTGTTTGAATTAGTGTTGGCTGGTTTGAAAGATTGGTTTTGTTCTGTGTGTGCTGCCCGAGCTGCTGTCTTCATCTTCTTCCAACTTGGCTTGGGGAACACCCAGCAAAGAATCTGCCTCCTCTGGCACTGTGGTCTGCGGTTTGGGGAGAAGTGATTGGTGCCCAGAGCAACTGGACAGCAGGTGGAGACTTCCTGAAGGCCCCTTGAGTCAGCAAATTTGAACCTAGTCACTTTCCCACAGTAGTGACTCCCACACCGAGCTTGTGATGAGCCAGTCTTCCTGCCACCAGCTCATTTCTTTCCCAATTTGTAGTCTTTTATCCTTTCTTAGGCTTTCTTCCTCTCTCTCTCTTTCTCCTTCCCCTCTTTCTTCCTGATCCTCTCTGTCTACCTCTGTCTCTTTCTGTGTCCCAGTTTCCGTGAGTCTCTGTGTATATCCTGGTGTGTGTATGTGTGTGTGTGTATGTATGCTAGTGAATGAGTGTGTGTGTGTGTATGTGTATATGCTGGTTTGTGTATCCTGGTATGTGTGTGTGTGTGTGTGTGTAGAGCCCAGGGATAAACACTGAGTGTCTTCACGGCTCCATCCCCAACTTTTTGAAACAAAAACCTCTCATTAAACCGAAAGCAGCTGCCATTTCAGCTTGGCTGTGGTCACTGAACCCCAGGGATCTAAGTCTCTGTCACCAAACACTGAGGTTACAGACACATATTTTGGGGCCAAGCCTGCCTGTTAGGCTCTTCTAGTGGCAAACCACAAAGCACGGGCACATCACATCTGTCTGTCCCATCAGCTCACACGCTGGCAGTTCAATCACTCCTCCATGGGAGCCAGGGCAAGAGCCACAGGGAGAGAAAAGGACACCCGCGTACTCTGGACTCTCTAAAGACAGGCAGACTCGCCCTCCTGGATATGACAAGTTGACCCATACCCCATTCAAAGGGAAAAAGGTATGTGGAAATTCTAAAGCCGTCCTGGGTGTCAGTGTGTAACTGTGTCTACAAACAGAGTCCTTACAGAGGTCATGGGAACATGCTGAGAGTTCACTAGGGTGTGTTCTGATCACTCATAAGAGGAGATCTGTATACAGAGAAGCCTTCCATCCCCAGGGGGAGAGACCTTGAGTAGACCCTTCCTCTTAGCTTGGGAGACCCGTGCTAGTCTCAGACATACCCTCTCCAGAACCAAGTTAATGAATTTCTGTGTAAACTGCCCAGCCCACACCGTTTTGCTTCCATAGCCCCAGGAACTTAATAAACCATCACAGTTGTCCAGAGAACCTGTAATTTTGTCAAGTCCCAAGGAAAGATCTGTGACCCACCAATGGCAGTGGAGCGTTGCCACGAATGGCGGCTTCCATGCCAACAGCAACAAAGTGTTCTGTGAGTTGTCCAGAGGACCTGTAATTTTATCAGGCCCCAAGGAAAGATCTGTGACCCACCAATGGCAGTGGAGCGTTGCCACGAATGGCAGCTCCCATACCAACGGCAACGGAGGAGCATTCCGTGAGTTGCAGTCCTGTGGTGGCAGTTAACACCCTGGCTCCAAGGCAGACCTGTGGGTCAGAGATCTGACTGGGTGTCTCTCTAGCCCAGCCTGCACCAAGGAGGCTCCTGGCCCCTGAGGGAAAAGAGACCTGGTTCGTCAGGCCAGCCAGACCTACCTCCTCAGGATTTTGATTTTTTTTCCTTATCAACAAGGAAACTTGGGAGACACCTAGAATCCAGATGTCAATATTCAGCAGCCCAGAGCCCAGGTTGCTGACCAAAAATGAAGTCAAATAGTAACAGCTGACCAGGTAAAATGCTAATTTGGCTGAATTCCTTAGTTCTGATGTTTTGCAGGATTTCCCGAGAATTCTTCACAGTAATAGTTCAACGGCATTGACAAAGGGCTTGACTTTGGGTAATCAAACAAAAAGACAACCAGATCCCATCGCCGTTTTAGCCACAGCCCCATGTGTGTCCATGCAGAGCTACCTGGTTCAAGCACCCTGAATTATGAGCTGCCCCAAAATCCCAAACTGTTTGGAGACTGACAGACACCATTAGTGGAAAATCCCATGCCATGAAATTTTGCTTCATAGATAAAACTATGGAAAATACTCTACAAAGCTATCCTTGGCCTATATATGCTGGATTTATATAAACATAGTTTCATGGGTCTTGGGTCGCATCCCCCACGAAGACATTTCATTTGTTTTATGCAAGTATTGCAAAGCCAAATTCTAACGTTCAGAACATTTTCAGTCCCAAGCAGCGTGATACGAGGGATTCAACCTGCACACTCATGCATGTGTAGGCACCATAACACTTACATGACTAGAATTAGATGTCATGTACATATTATGCATTAAAAATATTGCTTAGATAAACCTTTTGTAGGTAGGTAGATAGAATGATAGATAGATAGAAAGATGATAGATAGATAGATAGATAGATAATAGATAGATAGATGATAGGTAGGTAGATAGATAAGTAGATAGGTGAGAGAGAGAAAGAGAGAGAGAGAGAGAGAGAGAGAGAGAGAGAGAGAGAACTAAATGTTGTGTTAGCTTTCCATTATTGGGGGAAAGTCATATAAATACCCAAATCACAAAGAGAAAGGGTTTCTTTTGACTCACACTTTGAGAGGCTTCTGTTGGTTGGCTCTGATGCTGTGGGACCTTCAGCAGCACCATAGGAGGTGAGAGTCTGTGGCAGCAGAGGCAGAGGAGACCTTGACACACAGGTCTACCCTCCAAGCCAAACAGCGGCCATCTTCCTCAGCCCAGCTGTGTCTAATTGCAAATGCTCATCAGAGCTGTGCTTGTGATAGGCCTCACAGGGAGAGGGGTCTCACCTGAGTATCTAGCAACTCCTTCTGATGTAGGTGTGTCTTCTATCTATCTGATGATTTCATTGGTTAATTAATAAAGAAACTGCTTGGCCTGATAGGTCAGAACATAGGTGGGTGGAGTAGACAGAACAGGATGCTGGGAGTGAGGCAGATGCCTCGGGCAATCATCATGCCTCTCCTCTCTGGGTTAGAGCCCAAGATGGACATACACTAGAATCTTCCCGGTAATCCACTACCTCGTGGTGCTACATAGATGGTCAGATATGGGTTAAAGCAAGAGATATGAGAATTAGCTAGTAGAAGGCTGAAACTAATGGGCCAGGCAGTGTTTAAATGAATACAGTTTGTGTGTTGTTATTTCGGGGCATAAGCTAGCCAGGCAGCCGGGAGCTGGGTGGCAGGAACACAGCCCGCTGCTCCGCACTACATCCTTCAACCAGCTGTATGCAGTTTTGCCCTAATTTCAGACGACCTGGAGGTGGGGCAGCCTGGGGGTGGCTAGAATATACAAGCTTTGAAAGACTAGAGGAGAGGGCTCCATCTATGTGGCTTTGGGGACAAATTATTCATGCTGGGTTCAGATTTTTCAGTATAGCAGCTTTAGGGTCACCCACATTCCTGCAAGAAACCCTGTCCCAACACACACATACACTTCACACTTTAATAATGGTAATAAAAAAAACTTTAGGGATTTATTTCTTTTATTTGTACAAGTGTTTAGCCTGGATGTATGTATGGGTGTGCCATGTGCCCACAGAGACCTAGAACTGGAGTTACAGGCTGTTGTGAGCCACCATGTCTGCCCGGAAGTCGAACCTAGGTCCTCTGCAAGAGCAGCAAGTGCTCTAACCACTGAGCAACCTCTCCAGCCCGCCACATTTTATACTTTTAATACACAGATTAGATAACTATACCCGTGTAATAGATTTCCTTTGTAAACCAGAGTATTTCATTTGACACATTTGAACACATCCTAGAGGCCTGACACCCCGAGAAAGGGAAGCCTCCTCTGTCCCCACCAGAAGTTCTGCCCCAGCCACACAGGAGGCAGCTGCCCGCCTACACTGAGGCCAGTGAGGACCCACACTAGCGAGGGGAGGGGGCTGGCTGTTCCTGTTCTCCACATCCTCACTTCATCATAACTACACCGGGCTGGTTATAAATGTCTTCTTCCCACGTAGCAGTTTACAGACAGCGTGCAAACCCTCGCTGCAGGGCGGACAAGCTGGATGCCATCCTTAGTCAAATGCAGGAACTGATGAGGATGAATGCCTTGGGCAGAGCCACCCGGTCTGAATGCAGGTGGGAGGGACCCCGCGAGGACCTTTGGGATTCGTGTGCTTGTGCTGATTGGCTGTGTCCCCATCGCCAAGGAGCCCAAGGCAAGGCCCACTGAGGAACGGTGGAGCTGGCAATGGGCTAAGGCTGCGTTCAGGGTCCTCAGGCGTGACCCACCCACCGCTGGTGTGAAAGTCCTGCCTCACCTGGGTCCCTGCATCTGGGGAGACAGGACTTGGTTGTCTTCCCAATATGAAGGCCTGAGACCATAATCCTCCTGGAGCCAGCATTAGATGCTCCCCAGGGGTGGGTAGGAAAATGTCCTATAGATGCAGAGGCTGAAAGCAACTCCACTAGTGACCGTGGAAGTAAAGTGGGCGCCCCCATACTTGGTTGTGAGGGACAGAGGACACACAGCCTCCACTTCCTAGCTGACTCAGTATGGCCCCCTGTGTCCTCAAGGCATGAGTGTATCCAAAGGGACCTTAAAGTCCCTTAGAAAACTCCTATGCCCTCTTCCCTACCCTCTGGCCTTTTAAATCTCTCCCATATTCCCTGGGAATGGCTGGGGGCTGGGACGCTTTCCTTAGGATTCTAGGTCTGTCTGCGCAGCACTCTGTTTTGCAAGCTCCCTCTCTTTCCTTCAGTTAACCTCCTGGGCCTGTGGAGCCTGTGGGGGCAGCAGGACTGAATCACAGCTTGCATGAGCCTGTGTCTGTTCATGTCAGAGGAGAACGAACCAAGACAACCACATGGCGTCAGACCTCTGCCATCTTCTTTCTCTGCTCTCTTGGGAGGCTGGAGGCAAAGGCCAAAAAGGCTGCAGACGGACAGAGTCTCCAGCAAGGAGTTGACCGCAGCTAAAATTGGTGTCGTAGGCTGGTAGATCTCTGAGTGTGAGGCCAGCCTGGTCTACAGATGGATATTCAGGCTAGCCCAGCTGAGGCAGTAAAGGAATCCATGGAAAGCAGAAAGCTGGTGAAGATGTAATTCAATGAGGGGCCCACGTTCCAGTCCCAGCAAGCAGCAGAACTTGGCAGCTTCGGCATGTGGTTCTGGCTTTAGAGTCAAGGACAGAAGAAAGGGGTTACGGAATTGTCCTCCACAAGTAAAGATAGCTGCTGAGGTCAGGCGTGAGTCAGGGGTGTCCCTGAATGGAGGTCTAGAGAGGCCATTGTGTGAGGCTGTGAAAATAAAGCCTGTATAGCCTTAGAGATCCCAAGATGCTGGAGATGCCAGAGCTGTGGGATCCCTGCCGAGGAGAGCTGCTAACAGGAGTGGAAACTGCCCAAGAGAGAGAAGTGTGTTGCAGTCAACAAAGCTGAAAGGAGTTGGAGATATGAGGAGCATTTTGACATCAGACATGGAAATGCAGAGTTTAGAGTGTGCCCAGCCGGTTTTCAGTCTTGCTTTGGCCCAGTATTTCCTTGCTATCCTCCCCTTCCTCCATTTTGGAACGGTAATGTACATCCTGTGCCATTATATGTTGGAAGTGTGGGATCTGTTTTTGGATTTTGATTTTATAAGGGATTACAGTTAAGAGATTGCATGAGTCTCAGAAGAGACTTGGAAATTTAGACTATTATAAACTATGGGACTTTTGAAGTTTAACTGAACGCATTTCCGCATTATGACATGGCTACAAGCCTAGGGGGTGCCAGGGAGAGCAATGTGGTGGTTTGAAAGAAGGGCGGCCCCCAAAGGGAGCGGCACTGTTAGGAGGCGTGGCTCTGTTGGAGTAGGCGTGACTTTGTTAGAGGAAGTTTGTCACTGTGGAGTGGGCTTCGAGGTCTCCTGTGCTCAGGCTAGGCCCAATGTGGACAGACTCCTTACTGCTGCCTACAGATCAAGATGTAAAAGCTCTCAGCTCCTCCTCCTCCATGCCTGTCTGCACGCTGCCTTGCTTCCCTCCTTGACGACAATGGACTAAACCTCTGAACTGTAGGCCAGTCTCCATTAAATGTCTTCCCTTATAAGAGTTGCCATTGTCATGGTGTCTCTTTACAGCCATAGAAACTCTAACTAACACACCTAGTCTCTCCCCACATAAATACACAGATACAGTGATTCGAAGCTAGGATCTGTGCACGAAAGCTAGTGTGTGGTGCCCGTCTTTCCAAGCCTGGGTTACCACATTTAATATAAATAACATCCAGTTCCTTCCATTTTCCTGCAAATTTCATAGTTTTATTTTTCTTTACTGTAACATGAAGGAAGCCAGGCCTGCTTGTTTGGGTTTCTGTCCCACCCGGTACCCAACAGCCGGCAAGCCCCAAAGAAATAACACAGAGATCTCTATAAGTTATAAAGCTGATTGGCCCGTTAGCTCTAGCCTCTCACTGGCTAACTCTCACGTCTTAATTAACCCATTTTTCTGATCTATGTTAGCCATGTGGCTCAGTACCTTTTTACAGTGGGGTAGATCACATCCTGCTGCTTCAGTGATCTGGGCAGGAGTGGGAGGAATCAACTTCCTCCTTCCCAGAATTCTCCTGTTCTCATTACATCATTTCTACTTCCTGTCTGGTTTTCCCACCTTTACCTTCTGGCTGACCAATCAGCACTTATTTAAAACATGATTGGCAGAATACAGACAATTCTCCTGTACCACTTTACAGCTGAATAAAACCCCATTGTGTATATCTGTCACATTTTAATTATCCATTCTTCAGTGGTGGGGTGTGAAGTTCCATCAAAACTGAGTGCATATGAAAATGTCACAAGAAAACCTATTGCTCTGTATGACTAATTAAAACTTTAAAATAATAACAGGCTGGGGTAAAACAGCCAGTTTTTCTAAATAAAGTTTTATTGAACACAACTAAAATCAAACTTTCCTGATGAGTGTGGGGTGCTTCCATGGGTGATAATACCCAACGACCTGGGAAGATCACTGGATGCCAAGTGCGACACACTTGGGCAGTTGGCCCATATTATACCCCATGAGTATGACTGCTGTGGCCTGCCTGCTCATGAGGGGTAGGGACAACCAAGGGCTAAAGAGCAAACAGAAGCTCCCTCCACGTGAAGGACTCTGGCCACTGTCTCTTCTTGCCTGCCTTAGAATTACTAGAGATGCTGGGTAAAAACATTGGCTCAGGACTAAGCCCCATCAGGACCCAGATCCCCAATAAGGGGGCTGGGGAGCTGGACTTCAGCAAGCACTCCCAAGGATAGGTCCATGGTGTTAAGTCTGGAGCATAGGCCCAGCCCCTGGCATCCATCCCAGCCCCCCTGGCCTGGGAGTTGCATTACTCTGGACTCCAAATCCCAGCATGCCCACAGGGTATTTAAGAGGGCTCCCAGAGGAGAAACACATAGTTCTGGGTTTGCATGTGCTCCCCGCTTTCCTGCCTCCCCACCATGTGCTCAGCCACCCAAGACTGTCGTATTTAATAAAACGATGGGCATTTTAATCCTAATCAGACTTCCTTGTGCCAGCAGAGCTGCACACAAAGCTGCCCCCTTATTATTTTTCCCTAACACATGGCTTTCAGATATTGAAGTGCACCAAACGCAAGCGCACAAGACCCCCATTATTCTCTCACATCCGTTCATTCTTGGCTGTCTTCTCAGAGCGTACCCCCACACCAGTGCTGGCGGCAGCACCTGGCTCCTGAGAGACTTGAGGGCAATTCCTCACTGCCCCTGCTCCGGAGAGAGATCACACCACCCAGAGCAGGCTGTCCAGGTGAGAGCACAGCTCCTTTGGCGGGTGGGGTCGGGAACAGCAAGCTTGGGCCTATTGTAGGCTCGGCAACAGCTCTTGGTGCACTTAGGCTGAACCCCAGGAGTGCCTAGCCCTTGTATGCATTCTTTACCACCGCTGGTCCCCAATTGCTCAACATTTATCCCCCGCTCAATAGCACAAAAGCAAAATTTGTTCCATAGAAAACATACACTCTGGGGGTTATTCTTAACATGCTAGATATGGGACCCAATCCTCCCAGGATAGTGCAGGACAGGCGCTTTAGATGGGACAGAGTGTGCTGTGTGGCTAACGGCCTGAGGCGGGTTAGGGTACTCAGTATGTTTCCAGTTCATAATGTTTTCACTTCAAGTGGGTCCCGGCTCTTTGGTCCCATTGTAATTGGGGACAAACTCCCATTTGCCCCATACACACACAGGTCACTACTTCTAATGATGGCTCAGAACAAAGTCGGGGACCCCTAGAAGGTGCCCTTCAGGCTGGCTTGGACATTTGTGTTTCTCTGCTAGTCTCATCTGCCACGAAACACTCAGAGCCTGCCACACCGGTGCAGCTTTCATTCCTGTTCTCCTTGGCCCTCACTCCTCCTCCAGCCCAGGTCACCCTGATCCTCCACAGCACTTTGCTGGGACTATGGCTCTCTCACCAGACACAGGCTGGTGTGCTTGACCCCTCGGGGCCCTCACTGTCCAGCGACAATGACCACCTGGTGAAGGGGGACCAGCATCCGTTGCTGTACTCTTTGGTGGGGGGGGGGGGGTGTGCGTGTGTGTGTGTTCATGTACACAGATAAGTTTGAAGGTGACATGTTGACTGTGTTTTCTGTGCTTCCTGGTTCCCACAGTCGTTAAGTCCCAAAGAAATCACTCAAAGGTCTACATTAACTATAAACTGATTGGCCCATTAGTTCAGGCTTCTTATTAACTTTTATAACTTATATTAGCCCATTATTCTTGTCTATGCTAGACACATGGCTCAGTACCTTTTTCAGCGAGGCAGTCACATCTTACTTCTTCTTTGGTGGGCTCACAACTGCAGAAAAAGCTTCCTTCTTCCCAGCATACTCCTGTTCTCCTTGACCTGCCTCTTCTTCCTATCTGGTTGTCCTGCCTATACTTCCTGCCTGGCTACTGACCAATCAGCGTTTATTTAAAATATAATTGACAGAATACAGACCATGGTCCCACACCAGTGACAGGTCAAACTCTGATGTCAATACTTGATCACCATCCATTTTGCTTTCTTTGAGACAGAGTATCTCACTGAGACAAAGGGCTTACCAATTGGGCTAAGTAGACCCAGGGATCCTTTCTCTCCCTTCCCAAGGCTGGGATTACCAGCAAATGTCACCACACCTGGATATTTTACATGGATTCTAACTGAACCCGGTCGTTCATGCTTGCAGGGCCTACCTCCCCAGGTCCCACCCCCTGCTATACTTCCACTCCCTCTGGTTTCTCTACAGAAGAGTTTCCTCAAAGGTCCAGGTATCACGTCTCCACACGGCTGAGGAGTAGCTCTTGGGGTGGTCAGTCGCTCACTGGCCCAGCACTCAGAGTGAGATCTTAGGTTCTTCGCAAAGACAGGAGACAGTCGAGCCCCCTGGAAGCCAAGTTCCGCGACTGTCCTGCCCCAGGGAAGTTCTCCAAACCCACTTCTGTACAGGGAGAGAAGGTTCAGGCTCCACAGCCCCGAGTTCAATGCCTTCTTCTCTTCTCACTAACAGAAATAGAAGCATTAACCTGCAGGGACAGACACTCTTCCTCTGGCTCAGGTCAGGAGACTCTGCCTCAGACTCAGCACAGCCAACTCCTCCCTTTCCCACCATCCCAAGAGGATGCTGCCTGAGGGCTGAAGAGTCAAAGGGAAAAGAAGAGAGGGTTTGGGTTGTGACCAGAGGGAGCTCTTGCAAAGCAGTTCTGGAGAAGAAAGCAATGAGAGGGGAATGGAGAAAGGAGACTCTTGTCTGTGACCTCAGCCCCTGGGAGGCAGAGGCAGCAAACCAAGGAAGTTGAAGTCAACCTGGGCTACATAGCATACCTAGCTCAAAAGGGGGGGGGGGGTATTTTGTTTCTTCATTTGTCCCTTTATTTAGTTTTGTTTGATTTTTTTTGAGGCAGGATTTCTCTGTGTAGCTCTGACTATGGTGGAACTCACTCTGTAGACCAGGCTGGTCTCAAACTCAGAAATCCGCCTGCCTCTGCCTCCCAAGTGCTGGGATTAATGGTGTGCATCATCACTCCTGGATATTAAAGAAAAAGGATTTAAAAAGAGAAATGAGAGGGTTACTTTAATATCTTTCCAAAAACACAAAGAATTGAATTGTTGTCAGGCGGTGGTAGCACACAACTTTAATTCCAGCACTTGGGAAGCAGAGGCAGGTGGATCTCTGTGAGTTAGAGGCCAGCCTGGGTTACCCAGGACAGGCCCCAAAGCTACATGGAGAAACTCTGTCTCAAAAAAAGCTGAGAGAGAGAGAGAGAGAGAGAGAGAGAGAGAGAGAGAGAGAGAGAATTGAATTGCTAGCCCTGTGTAGTACTTCAGAATGGTCTCCATCTACCCCTTTGCCCCAAAAGCAAACCAAAGCCCAAAGTGTGGCCTTAGGAACTCGGTTCCAAGGGGTCATCTACCTGAAGCTCATGTTTTTTCTAATTCTGTTCAACAGCAAAGAAACCTAAGCCAGGATCACAAAGGTGGATCTGATACTGGGAGTCTCTGCCAAGGGAACCACGGCAAGGGGTCCAGCCTGCAGCAGAATAGAAACCAGAGAGGGGGTCTCTAGCCCCAGGGCTCTGCCATCTACAGTCTGAAATTCATTAAGACTAAAGGGGATGGCTGAATGAGCCCTTTGTGGATCAAAAGCCCTCCACTGGAATCCTAGCCAACTAACCCCACAAAACTGGCTTCACAACTTCTCAGGAGAAAAAACTTCACCACCCCCAAGGACTGAAGACTTTTGTTCCAGACCTGTGAACCCCGGAGACTCAGGTTACTGAGGGGTGACAAGCATGGCCTGTGGAGCTTTACAGCTGTCCATGTGTGGAGAAGCCAGAAATAACACACCAGCATCGAGACCAGGGCACTGCCGAGCCAAAACAGCTCTCTCCTAGGTTTTATGTACTGAAAAAGATACACAGCCCCGTAGACCGGACCAGAATAGAAAGCTGGACATGACCATGGACTCCTCCCTCTGATGGAACTGGGCTTTGGCGTCACGGCAGGGCACCCTTAGAACCACCAAAAACTGCAAACTCACCGCACCAGAACCTGGACCCCAAGGATTCTCATCTGGGTGCAGTTTTGAAGGCCTTTTCTGAGCAGAATAAGTTAGTGTCCCTTACCCAAAATGTATCTGTGCTGGACCCCAGAATATGACTTTGTTTGGACCAAAGGTTAAGATTAGGAACACTAGCTGTTATTCCCATGGAGCTGGACTCTAAGCCCAATGTCTTGATGAGAGAGACAGGAAAGAGAGATGCAGCAGAGAGGAAGTGGAGGGGATATTGAAACCAGATGATGCTGGCACAGAATATGGCAGCCCAGGGCTGCAAGAGCCGGATCCTTCCACAATGCTGCTGAATACATCCGTGAACTCTGTACCCCCAGTTCCTGGTTCTTTGAGAGGTGATCCTGAAGAAAGCTACACTTCAGTGACTACAGAGATGCCCAAAATTCTAGGTACATGGAGCCAAGATGAGGTACATCTGGAAGGCAGGGTGCCTGGAGCAGAGAGGATTCTAGAACTCAGCGTACCTCTGCAATCAGCAACCTGGCTGTGCTCCAGGATCTAACTCATAAAATTCTAGTCCGGGCCCTTCAGACTCTGACGTAGTGGTCTGAGCGGTGCGCTCTGCCCAGGAATATTTTTAAGAGACCCTCATGCACTTCTGATGTGCAGGCAGGAGTGTGAACAGAATCTGAGAAACTGGAAAATAGCACCTGGCCGGGCCCACATGGAGTGGCCAGGGTGGGCTGCTCGGCCCCAGGCCTTCTATAGTCTGATGGGGTTCAGCATGTTGAGTGAAGGGGTGATTGTGAGGATGTCTCCTCTGTCTGGTTACTTGGGAACACCTTGAGTATGTTTTATTCTCAGTCGAATGGTGTTTGGATCTGTGTATCCTCGTGTGATGGTCTGTTGCCCGGGTTTCTGTCTCGCCCTGTCCTGCAGTCATTCAGTCTTAAATAATCACACAGAAGTCTACACCAATTATAAACTGATTGGCCCAGTATCTCAGGCTCTTCTTATTAACTAATTCTTATAACTTGTATTAGGCCATAATTTTTGTCTACGTTAGCCATGTGGCTTGGTACCTTTTTTGGCAAGGCAGTCACACATCTTGCTTCCTCTGTGCCTGGGTCAAAACTGCAGACTGAAACTTCCCTCTTCCCAGAATTCTTATTGCCCCGCCTCTTCTTTCTGCCTGGTCACCCCGCCTATACTTCCTACCTGGTTACTGGCCAATCAGCATTTTATTAAAAATAATACAAGTGACAGGATAAAAGACCATTGTCCCACAGCAACGGTCAGTGCAGTGTTTGGATCTCTGTGTCCTGGTGTGATGCTGGCTGATGTTGTCTGGTTGACATGACCTAGGGTCACCCTGGAAGCACTTCTGGATGTATCTGTGAGGAGTTTCTAGGCTAAATTCACTGAGGTGGGAAGAGCCACCTTAATGTAGGCAACATCCCATGGGCTCAGGTCTCAGACACAATCAAAAAGAGAAGCCAAGCTGAACACCAGCATTCAACCCTCTCTGCTTCCTGACTTTGGATGCAACATGACCAGCTGCCTCGAGCCAGGGCGGCCATGGTTTTCCTGCCATGATAGACTGAACCTTGAAACTGCAAGGGGAATAATTCCTCCCTTCCTTAAGTTGCTTTGCTCACGGGACTAAGAAAAGTAACCAATACAGAGATGATGGGGCCACTTCCTGTGTTCTCCTTGGAGGAGAAAGCAAGTATCAGCGTTGGTGCCACACAGGAGCTGATGCAAATCTGAGGAGTTCTGAGTGGAGGAGGGAGGTTGCTGGGGTGTGCTTTAAGTTTACACCTGGTCCCGCCCTTCCCCTTCCATTTGCTGTTTGGCACCATGAGATAAACGACCTTCAGCAGGTGGTCCCACCACCAGGTTCCTGCCTCACAGAGACCCAGCCCAGTGACCATTTGCGGAACCATGAGCCAAGAAGTCTTGCTACATTGTCTTCAAGTGGTAACCAAGGAATTTGGTTACAGCAACACAAAAAGTAACTAAAACATTCAGTGACAGGGACTGGAGATGTGGATCAGTAGGAAGAGTGCTCACCTAGCAACCCCAAGGCCCCGAGTTTGATCCCGGGTATCACATAAGCCAAATGTGGTAACACATACATGTAATCCCTGCACTCTGAGATGGAGACACAAAGCCCAGGAGTTCAGAGTTGTCCTTGGTTACGTAACAGGTGCAAGGACAATGTGAAAATCGTGAGACCTTGTCTCAAGAGAAGGCATTCAGTCAACAGACACCACAATTATCAACTCCGAATCTGACGCTGTACAAGATGGCATAAACTGAATGGTCCCTGAAATTCATACGTGGTCATCTTAAACCTGGCACCGCAGAAAGTGAAGCTGTTTGGAGTTAAGATAAAATGAGAGGCTGATTGAAGAAAGATACCTGATGTTGACCTCGGGCCTCATATACACATGTGCACACATACACGGCACACATACATGTGCATACACACACATAAGGCATACACACACATAAGGGAAAAACAAGGGATGGTAGACAGGTGTCTTTGTTCCAATGCTGTGAAGAGACAAGACACCATGACCATGGCAACTTTTATTAAGTAAAACACTTAATTGGGGCTGGTTTACAATGTTAAAGATTTAGTTCATTATCATCATGGCAGAACATGGCAGCATGCAGACAGACATGGTGCTGGAGAAGGAACTGAGAGTCTTGATCCACAGGCAGCAAAAGTGACTGTGTATCACAAGCTAGGCATAGTTTAAGCACAGGAGACCTCAAAGCCTGCCCCCACAGTGACACCCTTCCTCCAACAAGGCCACACCTACTCCAAAAAGACCACACCTCCTAATAGTGACACTCCTATGGGCCAAACATTCAAACACATGAATCTGTGGGAACCATTCAAACCACCACAGCTGGAGAGATGGCTCAGCAGTTAAGAGCACTGGTTGCTCTTGCAGAGGACCCAGGTTCAATTCCCAGAACCCATCTGGTGGCCCACAAGTGTCTGTAAGTCCAGTTTCAGAGGATCTGTTAGACCTTTCTGATCCCCATGGTCACCAGGTACTTACATGACACACAGACATGCATTCAAGCAAAACATTCATACACACTGAATAAATAAATCTTTCTATGTGCATATATGAGAGGGGAGAGAGGGGGGGAGAGACTCAGTGGCCAAGCATTTTCTGTGGGAGACCCTGGGTTCATACCCAACACCACAAGAAATGGGGAGCGGGCACAGTTACTTGCTAATGGATCTGAATTTGACCCTCTTTACTGCCAGCACTCCACACATTTTGTTAGGAATCAGAGATTTTAGCATTTTCACCAAAAGTAGCTAATTTGATTTTCTGTGCAGAACAGCCCAAAAGTAAAATCCATCAAGTCTGCATTTCACAGAGAAAAACCCGGGTCGGAAAGTCTCCACTCAGCTTTGCTTCAAAGCTGCACGCCATGGCTAACAGCTCTGGCCTGGGGTCACATCCGGGCGGTCAACATCACATCCATTACAGCTTCATTATAATGAAAAAGCAGATGGTACTTAACTAATAACAGGGTAGAAAAATGAAAATGAGAAATGTCCCTAACAAACGGAAACAAGGCCGTGTACACAAGTTCCCTCTGCATATGGAAAGTTCCTACCCCAAACCCTCAGCAATACAATTGACGCACGGGGAGCCTTGTTGATGTTTCTACCTTAAATAATCCGTATTTTCAACAGTGAGAAAATATGAATCATTTCATAACAAAGTTGCTGTCTTTAAGTAAAATTAGAAAAAACCTTTCATCTCTGAAGGGAGGAATTGTCTTCAGTAGCGTAGCCACTGATAAAGCGCCCATGTTCCTACAGATGAGCCCTTGTCTAGGCTCCTGAGCGCACCCTGATGAAATCACTGGGTCACCAAAACAAACAAGAAAAAGACATGAAAGTAGAAGAGGATAGGGGGGGAAGAGGAGAGCATCAGGGAAGAAACAAGGTGATGGGGGTGAATATAAGCAGACTATATTCGTGTGTAAACATGGTACACTGAAACCCCTAATTATACACAATTAATAGATTCTAATAAACACAATTTAACCCCCTCACTGAACTGAATCCTATGAAAATGCGAATCCCTAGAAAATGCAAATTAGAAGCCAAACATAAAAAGTTCAGCCCCAGCAAACAAGGTCTACAGCTTTGCTTCCCTCAACCCCAGGTACCAAGCTGACTGAGTCCCTGACCCTGCCTACTGCAAAATGCCTGCTCGCTCTCTCCCTCTCCATCTCTCCTTCTGTCCCTTATCCCCTCTCTCTCTGTCCCTCGGAGAAGACTGAAGTGTGTTGTGGCGTCACCAAAGGAAAGCAGAACATCCTTCTCAGCCGGACCAAAGGCACTTCAGGAAGAAAGACCTTATTTTAACTGGTGGTTACCAGAGGAACATCCCCATGGTGAGGAAGGCATGGTGGCAAGCGGAAAGACAGCTGTACAAAGCTGTGCCTGGGAAGTGGGGTGAGGCTATAAACCATCAAAGCCCGCCCCCAGGGACAGACTTCCTCCAGAAGGCTCCTCTCCTTCAGGTTTCACAAACAGCGCCTCCAACAGGGGACTGAGTGCGCAGTCAGTCAGCCTGTGGGGGGCGGTGTCTCATTCAGATCACCATGCAGGACAGCGAAGGGTGTGAGTCAAGGGATCCGAATACGGTTCTGACTGCCCACTATCGAAATAACCCACACGCTACCTGGGACACGTTGTGAAAGTGGACCCTCCCAACAGAACCCATCCCTAAAGGCCACACCTCTCCGTGCTATTGTCATGGCAACTAAAGATCAATCTAAATGTTGGGGCAGTGGAAGGGGAAACCAATGAGAAAGATGGTGGCTGGACCGTGGCTCAAGTGAACAGTGTGTTTTGCAACTGTTCTGTGCCCGCTTCTGTGCCCAGACATGAGCCAGGGAAGAAACTAAGCTCTGATAGACCCACAGCGAGGTGGAGCCACCAGACCAGGGCAGCGGGTTCTCCTCTCCACACTGGCCCCTCCCCGCGAACCATGAGAAATCTCAGGCATTCCCAAGGGATGCAGAATAGCCTGTGTGGAGAAGGAAACCACGTTCCTTGCGACCCCTCATGTCCCCTGTCACTCACGTGCCGTCGCATGACATGGGCGTGTCCAGCCTGCAGCTGAACGCAGGAAGAGTATGGCTCAACACAAAATCCTAAACCTCTTCAAACATGAGGACTTTTTTTCCTGCCTTTTATTTTTAAATTCATTTTCACATTTCTCCAGGATGGACTTAGTAGATGGCAATGCTGAACTGCAGAATCAAAAGGCTGAACACACCAGCTGGATCCTGTGTGGAGAATGGCCAGCATCCACTCTGTGTCCCAGAGTAGAGAGATCCTGACCTAGTGGAGGTACCCACGGAAAGGCGCCCCAGTTAAAAATAATTGGATCACAGAAACAACAAAGAAGGCCAAACAAGAAGGACATCACCAAGCATGGACACAGCCTTGTCCTAAGTCACACAGAGGCACGCCGGCTACAGACAGCTAGCTGGTCTCGGTGGCTACGATCTCTGCAGCCACTGAGCCAGATTCCAATGGCTCTAGGCTGGAAGATGAGCCTGTCAGGGGATCGTCCTGAGGCCAGCTGTGCCCCACAGAGTCCAGGGTGGCACCACGGTTCTTCATCTAGTCTATTAAAAGCCTCGAGTCCCCTGCCGCATCCTGTTTCTAATTCAGAAAATGGCACACACTCTATTTCCCACTGTTGTGTCTGCTTTTTTCTTGAATGGAATTGTTTGGCTGTTTGTTTCGGTTCCTCTTTGGGGATACCAAGAAGGCCACGTTTGTTCCCCTTTTCCTGGTGTTAGAAGTGCGTCAGCTTGAGGTTGACCAGATTAAAAAGTGAAGACCAAGGAGTGTCTTCATTGCTCCACAGGCTGCGTCGGCAAACATCTTAGGAAATCACAGCCCATTGCCAGGTTCTGTTCATTTTGTTTTCTATATTTTTTCCAGCTGTCCCATGTTGATGCTGAATGCATCGAATGGGGGGGACGTGAGTCAAATACTGACAAAGCTAACTCCAAATACAGTATTCTGAGGTTTTTCTTTATTAAAAGGGAAAACTCACAGAACAGGAACATGGGTTCAACATCATGGTGTGGAGCGTGGGAAGAGAGGGACAAGTGGGCAGGACCACAGCCATTTGGTACCCCAAAGCCATGCCTCAACCTGGTCCAGCCTCTCAAAGGTCATTGGCTGATGGAGATTCCCCATCATCTCCCCCTTTTGTTTAAATAAGAGAGTTCCAAACCCAAAACAAAACCATATACAATAAGAACAGATATCAAGTATAAAAATTAGAATTATAACCAGCAATATTAAGCAAGGAACACATGCTAAATGTTTCAATAATTATTCTATCCAAAGGAGTCTAAGTCTTGTATTAGAAATGACTTGGCTAAATCATAAGAGGAAAGTAAATACAACTATCTAATCTTCAACCCCATTGAACACCTAAGAAGGGAGATAATATTACTTTGGAAGTGCCATCAAGCAACTTCCAAAATGCATAGTAGATGACAGAGACAACTGGCTATCTGGGAAATCACCCAGAGTCTCATTTGCAACGTTGTAGCAACCATCTCTGTATAAGGTCTAGAGTAACTAACAGACCATTTTCAGAAGCAGTAAGGTGTATCTTGTCAGTGGTCAATGCATGGACAGTTCCTTGCCAAAGGCCAGTTTGCCAAGAAGAAAACAGGCTCCAAGTGGAGTGTCTTTGGTGCTTAACATTCTCTTGGGAACAGATCGGTGCTGCCAGGAGCAATTGTGTCTCATGTCAACATAATCCTAAATTACTAAAATGTTATATTCTGCAGTTCTTTGGAGTGGTTGAAGATTACCTACCTATGTGGAATACAATCTCTATGTATTTAAAGAACCTGATTAGTCCAAGTATGGCAAACATGAATGACTATTGACCTATAATACTTACTACCTGTATAACTTAAAAACTAAGAGTTCATATTAGAATATTAAACAATCTTTAAACAACTGTGCAGCAGTTGAGGACAGTGACCTCAAAATGTAAACAATGTACAAGTATTTTGATCAGAGGTAGAAATGTATAGTGCAATATGATAAATATATTCTAAACTTGTATCAATATACAAAATGTCTTAAACAGAGGTAGAAACATGCATGCATACAATCTGACAAAATAACTTTGAATAGGTGTATAAATATTGTAAACAGAAATAGAAGCATATTCATTTTGACAAATATAATTTGAATTTGTATCAATATACAAGAATCTATACCAATGTAAATTGTCCATAAATAATAGTTCACAAGTATTCACTCTATTACTATTATTATTAGTGTGAGTAAGCTTACACTAATCTACCTATTATCCCATTCAATTTTCCTTTTTTTTTCAAAGAGATCTCTGAGCCTACATAATTTCCACCCCAATCCTATACCAGTTATAGTCAACCCCTAAATGATGTCCTTAACCCTGAGGATAAACTTTGTTGGGAGAGGGGATGTCATTTTCTAGAATTACTTCCAGCTGTCATGGGGGCAATGTTCTTTCTATGGAATCCTGTAAAAGTAAAATGATGGTTGAGTTTCAAGATTACTATTTGGTATAATTGCAAATAGTCTCTGACAGGGTTTTTCTGAGGTCCCTATTTGGCATTCTGGCCAGAACATTGTAAGAAGGTGCACCATTTCAGCCAACCAAGTTGGAACTATCTTGAGCAGCTGGTACCCAAAACAGGTCTTATAGTAGCGCTATAAGCATCATGATGTCATATCAACCAGGTGGAATTGTTGTTGTGGGGTCCCATCTTCTTCCTGGAAACTTTGAAGATTACTGCAGGAAAATTCATTGTTCATAGTGGAAAACTTAAACATTATTCATATAGACATATATTCAATGAAAGATACTATATAAACAAAACAGGTATTAAGGAAAGTAAAGTTTTTCCTTAAAAAAAATCTTTCTTCTTTCTGTTCCTACCAGATTGCTCCTGACATGTGACAGAAACTCTGAATTTTTTTTTTAATATGCTTGGATGTAGAGAAGGATAGCCATTGTCCAACTCCAAAACCATATATGTGTGTGTGTGTGTGTGTGTGTGTGTGTATACATATATATATACATATATACATATATATATATATATATATATATATATATATATATATGGAGAGGAAGAGGGAGGGGGAGAGAATGAAATTTTTACCCTCAGATGACCTGTCCTGCACAAGCTTGGGAAGTTGGATTTGATACCTAAAACTCACACGTAGGTGGAAAGAGAGAACAGACTCCATAGAAGACCCTCTGCCCTCCACACATGAGCCACAGCACACACAACCCCGCACATGTCCTGCATGAAACATGCAGTAATGATAATTTAATTTAAAAATCAGGGGATGAGATGGTCTGTGGTGGTGCACACCTTTAATCCCAACACTCGGGAGGAAGAGGCTGGCGGATCTCAGTGAGTTTGAGTGTAGGCAGAGGCTGCTCATCCCAGCCACTCAGACAAGAATAATCGCACAGAAACTATATGAATTCCAACACTGCTTGGCCGATTAGCTCAGGCTTCTTATTAACTGACTCTTATGTCGTAAATTAACCCGTTTCTATTCATCCATGTATCAGCACAGCACAAAGCTGTGGCCTACCGGTAAGGTTCTGGGGCATCTATCTCCTTCAGCAGCTACATGGCGTCTCTCTGACTCCACCTATTCCTCTCTCTCTCTCTCTCTCTCTCTCCTCTCTCTCTCATCTCTCTCCTCTCTCATCTCTCTCGTGTGTGTGTGTGTGTGTGTGTGTGTGTGTGTGTGTGTATCTTCCAGTCTGGCTATATTCTGCCCTGCTGTAGGCCAAGGCAGCTTTATTCATTAGCCAATAAAAGCAAGCAACACATCATATATAAAAAGACATCCTACATCATTTGAGGCCAGCCTGGTACAAAGCGTGCTCTGGGACTACTACACAGAGAAACCCTGTCCCCTCAAAAAAAAAAAAAAAAGTCAGCAGATGGGGTGATGAGGCAGTGGTTGAAGTGCTGACCCTTGCAGATATGAGGACCGAGTTAGATGAATGCCGAGTGGGCATAGCAGTCGGGGTCCTCTAGAGGAACAGACCTGATGGACTCCAGCAGCCATTCAGGCCGCAAGGCTGGACGTCTCAGCTGGTCTTCAGGATACACCCGAATCCTGAAGATGTAAGCTATAATGCCAGTGAAGGAATAGACTTGCCAGAGTGAGAACAAGCAGAGAACAAGCCTCCTTCCTCCTTGTGTTTATACAGGCTGCCAGCAGAAGGTGTGGCCAGATTCAAGGCGGATCTTCTCACCTCAAATTACTTAATTAAGAAAAATCCCTCACAGGTGTGCCCAGGTGTTTGGTTTTTACTTAATCCCAGATGGAGTCAAGTTGACAACCAGGAAGAGCCATCACAGTGGGTGTGCAGCCTTCCTTAATTCCAGCCTCCGAAGGCAGAGACGGGGACCCTGAAGCAAGCTGCCTATGGAGAACAGCTTTACATTGAGTTCTGGGTTCCGTTGACAGCCCCTGCCTCAGTGAATAATGGGGAGAGCAATGGATGAGGACCCCTGCCATGAACCTCACAATTACATGTGCACTGCACACACATGAACCCGCCCACACACATGCAGACACGCATAGACAGCCATGCATACCACATGCACACGCATGAAAAAGGAAGAAGGGAAAAAATAATCAAAATATAACCAAAGCAGCCAGCTTCTTCCCCAGAGGAGCCCAAGGAGGAAACTTCTAGCATCAGCCCAGACTTCTTTTCATCAGCCAGAGAGTCTTGCCCTGGACCCCAAATTAGGGCACTGGAGCTAACTACAGACTCAGCATGCACATTGGCTGAAGATGTAACCTGAGCCAGCCCAGGTGGTGCCTTTGACACTAGACTGCCAGCCAAGCCTTGCCGCCTAATTTGAGAAGTGAAAACGGCCTTCTGCTCAGAACCTACTCTGCACAAACCGTGCCGAAGATCAAAGGCACCACGTCCAGTAGGCTCACACTGGGCCAGCGTTAAGCCATGCTGTGTGCTGTGTGGCGTGTGTGTATTCACAGAGCTTGGCTTTTTTTCCCCATTTGTTTGTCTTTGGTTTTTCCTGGTTTGTTGTTGTTGTTGTTCTTTATTTATTTCTGAAGCAGAGTCTCACATAGACTGGGCTGACTCCAAGCCAAGGATAACTTTGAACAAATCATCTTCTGTTTTGGACTTCCAAGTGCTAGGATTACAGATGTTCACCACCATGGCCAGTATAGAGCCTCGTTCTTCATCCACATGATATGATGTGGCATGTGATGCCGTGGTGTTGGTAGGGTATGGTAATATATGGTATGGTATGGGGTGGATGGTGATGTGGTGTGATATGATATAGCATGATACGGTATATGGAACAGTATGGTATGGTATAACATGATATGGTATGATGGTATGGTATATCATGGTTTAGTTTGGTAACAGGTGTGATATGGTTTATTGTGGTATGGTATATTTTGATATTGTATACTATTATGTAGACAAAGGCTGTTTGTTCATTTCCCGGCCACCCAGACCCAAAATAATCACACAGAAACTATATAACTGTCATACTGTTTGGCCAATAGCTTAAGCATATTTCTAACTAGCTCTTACATCTTAAATTAGCCTATTTCTATTATTTTATATTTTACCATGAGGCTTTTGGTTTATCAGAAAAGTTCTTGGTGTCTGTCTCCTTCAGTGGCTACATGGCATTTCCTTTGACTCTGCCTATTCTCTCTATATCTTTTCCAGCCTGGCTATATTCTGTTAAGCCATTGGTCAAAAGCAGCTTCTTTATTAACCAACGGCAATAAAACATATTCATAGCATGCAGAGGGGAATCCCACATCACTATTACATCTGGATATTACTATTTCTACCTCTGGCCTTAGAAATCTTCAAATGCTTATATACAGTGGGGTTTCTGATCCTGAGGGAGAGGCCAGCACCACACCCATGGGTTCCAGACAGGCTGGGTCTCCCAGGAAAACAGAAGTCACTCCTTGCTGGATCCTGCATGCCAGCAATCCCAACTCCAGAGGGGTACACTGTGCATTGCTCTCCCCGCAGGACAGGGTCAGAAGTCATCCCAAGAGGAAGTGTAGCCTCAGCCCCTGGCCTCCTCTTGATGTCTTCAGGAAGCCCACACCTCACAAATCAGACTCAGGGTTAGGGAAGGGTTAGGCCTGTGAACCCCGAGTGCCAGAATCTCAGCGCTCACGGACTAACACCAACAAACACTTGGAGCCACTTACTTCAGGATCACCCCTGGAGTCAAGACAACAGCAGAAGGAGAAGGAGTGTCTCGCTGGGGTCTGGGTGGACACTTTATAAGCATATTTACCTCCTGTTGGCATCTTTACAGCTTTTCCAAAAAGACTGTTGCCATAGTAACAGATGACTTCACCTTTTAGCTGTTCATTCGGTAAAATGACCTTCAAGGTTTTTAAACCTCTTTTAAACTTCATTTTAGAGGTCCTAGGGAAAAAGGTCTCCATTGTACTGGCCAAGTCTTTTAAGTATATTAATTGGCTGTCAGTAAAGTTTTCCAAATTAGACTCAAAATTCACAAAACAGGTGATCCTATCCAGACCCCACCCTGTCACCCTGAAAAGAACCCGGCCTTCCCTGAGGCTCTCATAATTCTCAGCGACATGCTTCTGCTTCCAAAGGCCCTCTGCTTGCCTGGGAAGCAGGATTGTGGTGACCTGCGGCTTACCCACGCTGGAGAGGTCACCGACCCCACCCCATAATGCAACCTGCAGAGCAAGGTCCCCTGTCTCCTAGAGGGTATGACACCCGAGACTCCATCATGCTGGTCTAGCTGGGTCAGCCTTAGGTGCCTCCTCTCCCATCACCACAACACTGGCGAGCGTCACCTCATGCTGTGGTGCACGTTCTGCATACAGGAATGGCCAAGATAAAAGCCCTGCCCTCCTTGGTTCCAGGTTGCAGTAACAGGGACCAAGCAATATTCAAATACACATGGATATCACATCATCGGAGGAGACAGAACCAAGGGCAGAGCCCAGGGGAAAAGCAGGGACCGGGATGTCTGGGAAGAGTTGCCTAGAAAGAGGGAACCACAAACCCGTCTTGGGAACAAATTCACCGTGCTCAAGAAGGCTGACAGAAACTCCAGGGATGTGAGCTTGGGACCCAGCGTTGTCTCTTCCGCTCCATGGCCTCGTTGAGGTTTTTCTTGTCCCAGGTTGACTCAGCTTAGCTGTCCCTCATTTGTATGACACCTTGGAGTCTTAATCTCATGCTAGATTTTTAATTTCTAAAAATTTCTTCATTCTCTTTTATAGTTTCTGGTACTCTGCCAAAATCCAAAGATTTTTATTGACCCTGTTAAGCATAGTTATTTAAAATCTACCATTTATATTTCCGATCAATAATTTTCTTTTACCTCTCAATACCACTCTGTGAACCTCTGTCCCCACCCCACACTGCCTCGTCTCCTATACCAGATTATTCAAATTGAGTGGCAATGGTAGGTAAAGCCGCTAGCTGCACAAGTGTGAGGAACCGAGTTCAAACCTCCAGCACCACATTTTTAAAAAGGCATGGCTGCATGTGCCTGTAACCCCAGAACTGGTGGGAGTCAAAGACAGGACGGCCGCTGGGACCTGCTGGCTGGCTCCAGGTTCAGTGACAGAGCCTGTCTCAAGGAAATAAGGTGAAGATAAAAACACAGGACATCAAGTGCCTTCCTCTGACCTTCACATGTCTGCACTTACCACACAGATACAGCACACACATTCACACCACACATATACCACACACACACATACATATCACATACCACACATACATCCCCACACACACATCACACACACACACACCACATACACACCATACACATCACATACCACACACACATCACACATACACATCACACACACCCCACATACATACACACATATCACACACCACACACACACACCACACACACACCATACACATCACATACCACACACATACACATCACACACACCCCACATACATACCACACACACCACACGCACAATAAATAAATATTTTTTAAGAATAAAAATATTCAGAGGCTAAAGAGATGACTCAGTAGTTATGAGAACTCACTGCTCCTACAGAGGACCAGAGTTCAGCCCTTAATGCCATTATCAGGAGGCTCACAAGTATCTGTAACTCCAGCTCCAGAGATCTCCCCTCTTCTGCCCTCTGTCAGCCCCTGTGCCTGTGTGCCCATTGTAACCCCAGCCTCTCCTCAGAGCCGGCCAAACCTTGACCCCTCCCTGTCAAAGGTCAAGACCACTCCCACAGGCTATTTAAACTGCCCCTCAGAAAATAATCACGTGGTCTTCCCTCTTCTTCTTCAGTGGTTGGATCTCTGTGAGTTCAAGGCCTAGTCTACAAGAATTAGTTCCAGGACAGGATCCAAAGCTACAGAGAAACCTTGTCTCGAAAAAAAAACAAAAAAAAAAAAAAAACAAAAAAAATAGAACTATACTGATTAGATATGGAGAGAATGGACAACCTTGTCTTGTTCCTGATCATTGGGATCGCTGGGAGTTTCTCTTCATTTAGTTTGATGTTGGCTGCTGGCTTGCTGTCAATAAATTGCCTTTATTATGTTTAGGTATGTTCCTTGTATCCCTGCTCTTTCCAAGACCCTTACCATGAAGGGATGTTGTATTTTGTCAGAAGCTTTATTGGCATCTGATGAGATGATCATGTGGTTTTTAATTTTCAATTTGTTTATATGGTAGATTATGTTGACAGGTTTTTGTACGTTGAAACATCCCTGCATCTGTGGGGTGAAGCCGACTTGATCATGGTGGATGATGGTTCTGATGTGTTCTTGGATTCAGTTTGCCAGTATTTTATTTAGTATTTTTGCATCAATGTTCATGAGTGAGATTGGTCTGTAATTCTGTTTCTTAGTAATGTCTTTATGTGGTTTGGGTATCAGGGTAATTGTAGCCTCATAAAAAGAGTTTGGCAATGTTCCTTCTGTGTCTATTGTGTGGAATAATTTAAGGGGTATTGGTATTAGTTCTTCCTTGAAAATCTTGTAGAATTCTGAGCTGAAACCATCTGGTCCTGGTCTTTTTTTTATTGGGAGACTTTTGATGACTGTTTCTATTTCTTCAGCAGTTATAGGTCTGTTTAATTTGCTTATCTGGTCTTACTTTAATTTTGGTAAGTGATATTTATCCAGAAAATTGTCCATTTCCTTTAAGTTTTCCAATTTTGTGGAGTGCAGGTTTTCAAAATATGACCTGATGATTCTCCGGTCATGTCTCCATGTCTGTTGTTACCCCCCATTTTCATTTCTGATTTTGTTAATTTGGATGTTTTCTCTCTGCCTTTTGGTTAGTTTAGATAAAGGTTTGTCTATTTTGTTGATTTTCCTGAAGAACCAACTCTTTGTCCCATTGATTCTTTGTATTGTTTTCTTTGTTTCTATTTTGTTTATTTCAGCTCTCAATTTGATTATTTCCTGCCATTTAGTTCTCTTAGGTGAGTTTGCTTCTTTTTGTTCTAAAGTTTTCAAATGTTTTGTTAATTCACTAGTGTGAGATTTTTTTCCAGCTTCTTTATGTAGGCATTTAGGGCTATGAACTTTCCTTTTAACACTGCTTTCATTGTGCCCCACAAATTTAGGTATGCTGTGAGGTCATTTTCATTGAATTTTAGGAAGTCTTTAATTTCTCCCTTTATTTCTTCCTTGACCCATTGATGATTCAGGTGAGCATTGTTTAATTTCCATGTGTTTGTGTTGCTGTTGAATTCTAGTTTTAAGCCATGACGATCTGATAAGATACATGGGATTATTCCAAATTTTGCATATCTGTTGAGGTTTGTTTTACTACCGAGTATGGGGTAAATTTTGAGAAAGTTCCATGAGGTGCTGAGAAGAAGGTATATTCTTTTCTGTTTGGATGGAATATTCCTAGATGTCTGTTAAGTCCATTTGAGTCATATCATCTGTTAGTTCTCTCATTTCTCTGTTCATTTTTTGTCTGATTGATCTGTCCAGTGGGAAGAGGGGACTGTTGAAGTCTCCCACTATTAGTGTGTGGGGTTTAATGTATGCTTTAAGCGTCAGAAGTGTTTCTTTAACATATGAGGGTGCCCTTGTATTTGGGGCATAGATGTTCAGTATTGAGATTTCCTCTTGATGGATTTTTTCCTGTGACAGATATGAAATGACCTTCTTTGTCTCTTTTGACTGATTTTAGCTTGAAGTCTATTTTGTTAGATATTAGGATAGCTACACCAGCTTGTTTCTTAGGTCCATTTGATTGAAAAAAATTTTCCCCAACCCTTTATTCTGAGGTGATATCTGTCATTGAGGTTGAGGTGTGTTTCTTGTATGCAGCAGAAGGATGGATTCTGTTTTCGTATCCAATCTGTTAACCTGTGTCTTTTTATAGGTGACTTGAGTCCATTTATATTAAGTGATATTAATGACCAGTGATTGCTCTCTCCTGTTATTTTAGTTTTCATTGTTGGTGATGTTAATTTGTGTATTTTTCCCTTCTTTGGGATTTGCTGCTGTGAGGTCATCAATTGTCTGTGTTTCTGATGTAGCCAACTTCCTTGGGTTTTCCTTCTAGAAATTTGTATAGGGCTGGGTTTGTGGCTAGGTATTGGTTAAATCTGGTTTTGTCATGGAATATCTTGTTTTGTCCTTCTATAGTGATTGAAAGTTTTGCTGAGTATAGTAGCCTGGCTGCCTTGCTATTTACGCCTCTTTGATTGGGCTTGCTCATGGCTTACAGTCCCAGACATCCCTGTGAAAATGAACTCTTACCTGCTCAGAAAGAAACCTCCTGCTTGCTGCTGGGCCCCTCATCTTTGCCTCCCCTGAGTTGGTCTCTGGTAAAGCTTCTCCCCAGGTTTGTCAATGGTCACCTTCTCCCTGGGTTCTCATGAGGATGTCCCCTGTGTGGGTCCAGATCCTGAGTCCTCTTAAAGAGGCAACTGCTGTATCTGATAAGAGGCGCTGGGTTGCTCGTCTTAATCGTCATCCCAAACAGTCGTATTCTCTTCACGTTCCCGAGTAGTGTGAGTGTGTTGTGATGTGTGTGTAATCCATGTGTGTTTCGGAGGGGGTGCGAGCAGGCATTGCCACAGCACATGTGTGAAGGCCAGGGAACAACCTCAGGGGCTGTTGGTCCTTCTCTTCCACCTGGTTGGAGACAGGTCTATTGTTTACCACTGAATACGCCAGGCTAACTGCCTCTGTGCTTCCTGCCTCTGGGGCTTCTGTCTCCACTTCCCATCTCAGGCTACCTTATTGGGCCTTAAGTGGATTCTGGGGATCTGAAGTCCTGTTCTCACCCTTCTGTGGCAAGTCCTCTGCCCACTTAGCCATCTTCCCGGTCCCCAGTCCACGCATCCTTATCTCATTTATAATTTATAAAATAAGGCTTTATGAGGGTCAGGTCACACAGCTAACACACCACAAAGCTGAGCATCCTGCTGCCTTTGATGGCACAAGTTTCAGCACCAGGATTCCACACTGCATTGCCCACAGCCAAAACCAGTGGGCATCACTGGACACATGCCTACAATAAGGACACCTAGGCCTCAGAGGTGCTACTTCTGAGTAAGTGGCCCCAGGCTGTGTGTCCCTCCAAGCTCCCCAGCAACTGCCATGTGTTCCAGGGGAGAGACTTCTTTCCAATCTGGGACCGAGTGTCCCCTGGACCAGCAGTTACCCAGAAGAGACCCATTTCAAGGACACGCCAGGGAAGGCAGGGAGAGGATCTCGTGGGTAAATTACTTGCTGTGGTTCATACCTCTGGCACCCACGTGAGAGCCAGCCATAGCGAAGTGTGCCTGTGGCCCCAGCACGGGGGCACGGGGTGGGGGCCCGGGACAGGCAGCTCTCTGGAGCACAGTGGCTGGTCAAGCTGGAAAAAAAAAACCCTCCAGGTTCCGTGAGAGACCCTCTCTCTCGAACAGTAAGATGGAGGAACACCTGAGGAGTTCCGGCCTCTCCCCGAACACACACATGTGCACAGATACAGACGGGGTAGGAGGGGAGTGGAGGGAGAAAACACATGCACGGCCGCTGGTTGCTGCCTGTTCTCGGAGTGTTTACTATAAACAGAGATCGTTGAAGTAAACATGGATACGCTCTGGAGGTTTATTTTTAACTCTGCCGGGAAGGTGGCCATGAGCTCAGTGACTCACTGCATTCAGAAAGAACGTTTCTCTCACACCCCCCAAATTATACCTTCTATGTGGAATCAGAAATTACTGACTCAGAAAAATATCCTTCGCAGTACACGCTACAAAGAGCCCAGAACGCATCCCGCCTCCCAGCTAGAAGCAGCCAAGAAAGGTGACCGGCATAGCAACGCGCAACCAGCGCCACCCTGAGGACAAGATGTGTAAGTGACGCCGGAGGCTCGGAACCCAGGAGAGCTGCGGAAAACAGATTACACAGAGACACAAGCCAGCTGAGGTCACCACCTTCTCAAAGCTCCCACGAAGAAACAACAACGCTGACTCAGTTTGTCCTGGGCCTCTCTTGAATCTTCTATCCAAGCCATGCAGGCTGTGTTTGCGAGCTGCACCAGAGCTTGGCTGGCAAAGGGGGACGGTGCGCCCTTGAACACAGCCAAGCCGAGATACTAAAGCTTGCGCGTGTCTTTGTGTGGGCTGAGATCTGTTTTCTATGGATTACTACAGCACCCTACACCGTCCAAGAAACGTCAGACAAGTTGACCACAGCAATTAAGTTGTCTGCCATCTGCGAGGGGCTTGGCTTACAGCTTGCTGAAGTTAAATATATTTTGAAAAGAGAAAAGCCAAGTTTTTCGATGTTTTGCCTATCTGTCAATCTCAGCCCCGTTAGCCTTGGAGAGTCTGAAGGGAGAACTGTTCTCCCTCAAGGAATCGTTTAGCGTTGGCATGCTGGAATTTCAGAACCCGAGGAGCACTCCAAAAATGAATTACTCCTTGAGAAACGCCGCATCTAATCTTGGGGTTGGCAGAATGAAAGCCTGTTAGGAAGTCAGCCAGGCTGTGAGATGAAGGTATTTTATCAACCCAGATGGCAAGTTCTTCTCCAGAAGCACCAGGCCTGAGTGAAGAGCCCAGCCTCACACTCCTGCCTCTGTTTCGGATGGGTGTGAGCGTGTGACAGTCAAGCCTACAGTGTAACACTCACAAAGCCCCTCAGCCTCTCAGCTGCAATTCCAAGTTGAGCTACAAGAACGGGAGGGAGGACAGATCTGTAACTCTACTATGCGCCTGTCTGGAACTGTTCTGATCCTGTAAGATGGCCCTGCTTTGACCAGGGTGACTTTCCATTCTCCTTGGAGACAAAGTATTCCAAGGCTGATAAAAGCATTGTTTAGTTTTAGCTTTGTTTTGCTTTGCTTTGTTTCGTTTTGAATGATGGATGTTTCCCCTCTGAGCAATGTGTCTTCCTCACACGCTAGGAATTTCTACTCCTCTCCAGACAACAGAAAGCAAAGTGTGGTGGCTCCCACCTGCAATCCCAGCAGTCTGGGGATAGAAGCAGAGGATTAAGAGTTTAAGGCCTGGATTCCATAGCAAGACTCTGCCTCCTAGAAGAGGCCGAGAAGGAAGGTGAGGATAGGTGTGGGGCGTTAATGATGGTGGAATGTTAGTAAACTCAGACCTGATGTGCAGCTGTTTGTTTCCACGGCCAGTGTGGAGCCCCTGAGAGTTTAACCAGTCAGATGGCTGTACTCCTAAATACTCAGCAACCATTTCCCAGAAGCCACAGCAGCCAGCCCTCACTCTGGCAGAATGGAGAAGGACCTCTGTACCCCACACGCATTAGTAATTTGTGTGTATGTTTGCCAGCAGCTCAGGCAGTACTGATCAAACGCCAATAGAGAAGCTAGAGCAATAGAAGTGGGCTGTGCCGTTAAGACCCTTGAGGACCATGGCTGCTTTTTGTTCCTGTTCAGACTATTCTCTCCCCTTCTGAACACACACACACATACACACACACACACACACACACACACACACACACACAAAGCAGGCTGTGCCAGTAAGACGATATCAGGTGTTGAGAGTGTGGTGCTGGGGAGGGGCTGGGCCGACGCAGGTGAGAGGGGAAGCAGTGTGATGAAGGACAGCTGTTTGCTTTGTATGCAAAACTAAAACTAGGCCTGATGGGGTTAGACATCCAGAAGGAGGGTGGGAAGACGGTTCTGCAAGCTCAAGAACCTGAGTTCGATCCCCAGAACCCACATAAAAGGCCAAGCAAATTGGTGTGTGTGTCTATAACCCTGACACTTAGCGGTGAGGCTAAGCAGACCTTGGGAGCCCAGTGGTCAATCAGTCTGGCTGAACGGTGAATTCCAGGACAGACCCTGTTATCAAAACTTCAGGGGTGGGTGCTGGAGAGATGGCCCAGCGCATTTGCTGCCCCTCCAGAGGCCACAACGTAGCCAATGACTGTCTGCAATGCCAGTTTCGGGAGGACCAGCGCCCTCTTCTGGCATCAGACGCATGTGGTATGCAATCAAACACATACACATGAAATAAAAATAAATAAACCTTTACAAAAAAATGAGGTGGTGGAGTGACATAACCCAGACCCAGAAAGACAAATATCATCGTAATCACTCATAAGTGGTGTTTAGACATAAAGCACAGAAAACCAGACTACAATTCACAATCCCAGAGAACCTAGACAGCAAAGAGGACCCTAAGAGAGACATACATGGATTTAATCTACATGGGAAGTAGAAAAAGACAAGATCTCCTGAGTAAATTGGGAGCATGGGAATCATGGAAGAGGGCAGAAGGGGAGGGGTGAGCATAGAAAATATATAGCTCAATAAAAACAACAAAAATAGATAAAATTTAAAAATTAAAAAAAGAAAACACTACCTAAATAATGAGGTGGAGAGTGACTAAGGAAGACACTCAACATCAATCTCTGGACCTCTCTCTCTCCTCCCTCCCTGCATGCACGCACACACACACACACACACACACACACACACACACACACACACACAATCTGCAGGGCAAATTCAACCCCAGACCCCCACGTGTGCACAGCAAGTACTCCGGTGACTGAGATGTCTCCCTTGCCCCTGTCTTACCCATCAAGAATGTCTTCAACTTTGCAGTACAAGAAAGTGACTTCTATTCTAAGGGACAGACAGTCACACAGGTTTACAGTGCTTTCTTGCCCATCTGTCCACATACATGCACATATAACACACACACAGAGAGAGAGAGAGAGGGGGGGGGGGAGGGAGAGACTCTAGCACAAAGAAGTGAACTTTTTGTTGAATTTAAGGAAAAACTGTATTACCTGAAATATCAGAGAAAATGAATTCCAAATATTATCAGCAGCCCCTTCCTTACAGCATTTCTGTCCAGACACTACACATATGCACTCTCTGATACTCACACCGTGTCCGGAAACAGGTAAGGATGTCCCTTTACAGATGGGGGAAATGAGGCTTCTGAGGTCCCCATAGGGGAAGCAGGGCCAAAACCAAGTCCTGTAGGAGTGCTGTGGATGTTTCCCAGCCTTAGAATGTGCTACCTTGGAAGGCAAGGAACCGGCTCCACATCAAACCCATGCTCATGCAAGTGCCCGTGGACTTAGAGGCATACGGCTCAGCTGACACAGAACCCATTCTGTGTGACTCTGAACTTCCAGAGAAGGATGGCCGGTGGGCAGTTCCCCTCCAGGTGGCCATACTGAACTGAGGGAAGTTCAGAGTCTGCAAGAACAGAAAACAGAGGCTGCTGCTCAGGGCTAGAGTGTGCAGTCAGCATGCACGAGGCCCTGAACCAGAATCAAAAACAGCAGAAGACTAAGGTATCACTCAGACGAGAATAGGTGTCAGCATGTGAGTCTTAATTTTCTTAGTCTACTCCTTACTCATTAAATCTTGGTCTGCTTTCTACTGCCAGGCTCTGGTTCTATCCCAGCACCACAACAAACCGTACTATTAATGATCAACACTCTAGCTGAGAAAGGCACTGCAGAGCACCACAGACAGTAACCTCGGGTACAGGCTAGCACAATGCATCTTCCAGGGATTGACTCTCCGTGGAGACAAAGGCACCTTAGGTGTTCACTCTTTTGAGTTGACCCCCAACTCCAAGCAATGCAACCCCTCTCTCAGAGCCACCAGGTATGTGTGCCTCGGGGCCAGACATCCAGGAGTTTACATTCCTATCCAGAACACAAGAGCCAAACTGGCCACTTTGCTTCCCTTCGAAAGAATGTTGTCATTTAGCGCCATGTATGCATGTGCACAGGCAGATACACACACACATACCCCCGCATGTGCATACGTGTGCATGCACACACAGTGTGCACTTAAAGGGTAAGCATTTAAGGAATGAATGAATACCTTGTTTTCTGGGGGTTCTGTCAGTGAAAAATAGACCTTCACTCTTCTGAAGGGATTGATCAACCTCCAAATAACACAGGAGAGCCAAAGAGCCACAGCCAGCTCCCAAGACAAGACGCCTCTGCCAGGGCTGCTCACTTCTCTAAATTCCACATCTGCAGAGACCCGGGTGTCTGGCTGCTCAGACAGAGAGAGCAAGCTGCCCACCAGGGCATGGTGTCCTTCAGCAGGAATGTTATTCCTAACTCCACTCCACTAGGAGGGGTATGTTCTACCCCTCGAAGGCAAGAGAGCTCAGGAATGCCCAGGCTCTGGGGAGCTGGGCGGGTCTCTGGACCTCTCTGGGCTTTATACTGCAGCTGAAAAGTGTGTGTGTGTCCCCAGAAGATGCCGTAGGTGACATCAATGTGAACTTCCCCGGGAATCTTCGTCTGGTTTCTACTGCTACAGAGGATATCTGAGAATGAAAGAAGAATGCTGGATGGGTGCGGTGGCTCACATCCATAATCTCAGCACGGGAAAGACACAGGCAGGAAGATTCCAAGTTCAAGGCTTGCATGGGCTATGCTGTGGGAACTCCTTCAGCCAATAACCTTTAAGATACTGGCCCACTTTGGGCGTGGTCTTATGTACTGTAAATACAGATGAAAAATGTGTGCGGGCCTCTGGGCTGCTAGATTCTGGTCCAATCCCCAGCGCTTGCAGAGGAATGCGGATTGCTACTCTTTCTGTGAGTTTATACCTAGATAAATAAACCTTTGTTATACTCCATTCTGGGTTATTGTGGAACTCTTTTGTACGCCAACAAATTGGCGCCTACGTGGTCCGAATCCACGCCACTGCCAGGCCCTGACCAGGCTGGCACAGCCTTCTAACACCCCATGCAACTGAGCTACCCCTCTGGGCAGTTGCACAAGGTTTGGCTCTACCGACGCACCATGGCAATTTGGCAATTTCCCGCCGGCCCGCCCATGTGGTTTGGTCTGGCCTGATGATACTGCTGCCTGCTGCTTTCTGCCACAACTCCTCTGTGGCTTCTCTGGCTTCTGCCAGGCCTGCCCTGATCCGATCAGGCTCGGACTCCAGAAGCAGGGGCTCCAAGTCTGCACCTAAAACACAGGCTCGCGTTCCCAGTTTGGATCCCCAGATGCCTGGCTTGAGCTTCCGCTAGTAACCTCGTGACTCACGACTGCCTGCAAGCTCTGGGTTCCTGGATAGTCTCCGTCTGCGGATGTGCTGCTCATAAGTAATTAACTAAATTTGTTAGTAATTAAGTCTCGGGCAATTCAGGTCCTGATCAAGGACCTGCCTTTCTGCCACAACTAAGACACCTGCTGGCCAATCAAGATTATTACTCCTACAATAATTTTCTAAAAATTATAATGGAGGTAAGTTAATATGATTAATAAATAAATAAATTTGAAAATAGTAAACCAACCCCAAGATAATTGCAGGCAATATCACCATCTAGGAATTTAACAACCTTTTTTGTTTCTACTATGGATGGAATTCTGCAAGAGCTATCTGAGCTAATTTGTACATATATTTTTGTGATCATGGCGGCTATTGGCTTTGTTCTAACTATATCCTTAAAGAAATGATTTGCAGCTGGCACCCCACTCTCTAGGCCCTCAATACCAGGGCATAACCCCGGCCCCTCCCCCACCCACCTCAGCTTCACTAACCAGCCATCAGGTTAAGTTTCCTGCAGGTAGGCTGCCCCAACACCCCCCCCCCATCAATAGGATCTTGTAAGCTACAAGGCCCACTCTACCCCCAAACCCACCCTTCCCCTGTGATCTCAGAGGACTCTGAAGCTCAGGCTGCAACTGCACAGAGTGAACCAAGAGCAGCTCCCTAAGACACAGACAGCAATTGCACAGCATAGACCAAGAGCAGCTCCCTGAGACACAGACAGCAACTGCACAGCATAGACCAAGAGCAGCTCCCTGAGACACAGACAGCAACTGCACAGCATAGACCAAGAGCAGCTCCCTGAGACACAGACAGCAACTGCACAGCATAGACCAAGAGCAGCTCCCTGAGACACAGACAGCAACTGCACAGCATAAACCAAGAGCAGCTCCCTAAGACACAGACAGCAACCACAAGGATTGGATCAAGATGCAAAGACACTGCCATCACCAATTGGAGGAAGAGACAGGTAGATGCCAATTCAAAAATTCATTGTACAACCTAAAAAGCAACATGGTAACCCCAGATCCCAGTGGTCATACAACAGGAAAACCTGATCATCTTAACCCAGAAGGAGAAAATGATCTTAAATATAATTTTATGAAGATGATAGAGACCCTTAAAGAGGAAATGAAAAAATCCCTTAAATAAATGGAGGAAAAGACAAACAAAAAAATTGGAAGATATCAATAAATCTCTTAAAGAAACTCAAGAAAACCAGGAAAATACAGTCAAGCGGGTGATGCAAACAGTCTAAGACTTAAAAGCCGAAACAGAGGCAATAAAGAAAACACAAACTGAAGAAATTCTAGAAATGGAAAATCTGGGTAAGTGAACAGGAACTACCAATGCAAGCATAACCAACAGAATACAAGAGATAAAAGAGAGAATGTCAAATGTTGAAGATAATATAGAGGAAATAGATTCCTCAGTCAAAGAAAATGATAAATCAACCAAATTCTTAACCCAAAACATCCAGGAAATCTAGGATACCATGAAAAGGCCAAACCTAAGAATAATAGGAATAGAAGAAGGAGAAGAACTCCAACTCAAAGGCACGGAAAATATATTCAACAAAATATAAAAGAAAACTTTCCCAACTTAAAGAAAGATATGTACATGAAGATAGAAGAAGCCTACAGAATACCAAATAGACTTCATCAAAAAATGATTCCAGTCACCACACAATAATCAACACACTAAACATACAGAATAAAAAATATTAAGAGCTGCTAAGAAAAAATGGCCAAGTAACATATAAAGGCAGACCTATCAGTATTACACCTGACTTCTCAATTGAAACCATAAAAGCCAGAGGATCCTGGATAGATGTTCTGCAGACAATAAGAGACCATGGATGCAAGCCCAGACTACTATACTCAGCAAAGCTTTCAATCACCATTGATGGAAAAAACAAGATGTTCCATGACAAAACCAAATCTAAACAATACCTATTCACAAACCCAGCCTTACAGCAAGTTCTTGAAGGAAAACTCCAACTCAAGGAAGCTAACTGCACCAAAAAAAAAAAAAAAAACCCATAGGCAACAGATAACCTCATACCAGCAAACCCCAAAGAAGGGAAACACACAAACATTACCACCAAAAAATAACAGGAATTAACAATCACTGGTCATTAATATGTCTCAATATCAATGGTCTCAATTCACCTATAAAAAGACACAGGCTAAGAGAAGGGATATGAAAGCAGGAGCCATCCTTCTGTTGTATACAAGAAACACACCTCAACCTCAAAGACAGACATTACCTCAGGGTAAAGGGACGGGAAAAGACTTTCCAACCAAATGGACCCAAGAAACAAGTGAGTGTAGCTATCCTAATAGCTAACAAAATAGACTTCAAACTAAAATCAATCAGAAGAGATGGAGGAGGACATTTCATATTCATCATAGAAAAAAAAATCCATCAAGAAGAATTCTCAATCCTGAACATTTATGCCCCAAATACAAAATCACACAGTAAAATAAACATTACTAAAGCTTAAATCACACATCAGACCCCACACACTTCAACACCCCACTCTCCCCAATGGACAGTTCAACCAGACAGAAACGTAACAGAAATAAAGAACTAAAAGATGTCATGACTCAAAATGGACTTAAGGGACATCTATCAAACATTTCACCCACATTAAAGAAGATCCCTTCTTCTCAGCACCTCATGGAACCCTTCTAAAATTGATCATATACTCAGTAACAAAGCAAACCTCAACAAATACAAAAACATTTGCAATAACCTCCAGTATCAGATCAGAATTCAATAATAATACTAATTGCAGAAGTGCTACAGACTCATGGAAATTGAACAGCGCTCAATTGAACCACCCCTGGGTCAAGGAAGAAATAAAGGCTACAATTCAATGAAAACGAACAGCATTACCCAAACCTATGGGACACTAGGAAAGCAGTGCTAAGAAGAAAGTTCACATCACTAAGCGCCTACATAAAGACAGGGGAGAAATTTCACACTAGTGACTTAACAGCACACCTGAAAATTCTAGAACAGAAAGAAGCAGACTCACTCGGGAGGAGCAGACAATAGGAAATAACCAAATCGAGGGCAAAAATCAATAAAATAGAAACAAAGAAAATAATACAAAGAATCAATGAAACAAAGAGCTGGTTCTTTAAGAAAATCAACGAGACTGACAAACCCTTATCCAAACTAACCAAAAGGCAGAGAGAAAGAACATAACAAAACCAGAAATGAAAAAAGGGGGCATCACAGATACCAAGGGAATCCAGAGAATCATTGGGTCATACTGCAAAAACTTATACTCTACAAAATTAGAAAATGTAAAAGACATGGACAATTTCCTGGATAGGTACCGTATACCAAAATTAAATCAAGACCAGGTGAACATTTAAATAGACCTATAACCTACAAAGAAGTAAAAGTTTTCATCAAAAGCCTCCCAACCAAAAAAGTCCAGGGCGCAATGGTTTTAGTGTAGAATTATACCAGAACTTCCAAGAAGAGCTAATAACTATACTCCTCAAAGTGTTCTACGTAATAGAAACAGAAGGAACAATGCCAAAACATATGAGGCTACAGTTACCCTGATACTGAAACCACATACTCAACCAAGAAAGAGAATTACAGACTAATATCCCTCATGAACACTGATGCAAAAATACTCAATAAAATACTGGCAAATCAAATCCAAGAACATCAAAAATCATCCACCATAATCAAGTCAGCTTCATTCCAAAGATGCAGGGATGGTTCAACATACAAAAATCTATAAATGTAATTCACTATATAAATAAACTGAAAGAAAAAAACATATGATCATCTCATTAGATACTGAAAAAGCATTTGACAAAATCCAACATCCCTTCATGATAAAGGTCTTGAAGAGAACAGGGAAACAAGGAACATATCTAAACATAATAAAAGCAACATACAGCAAGCTGACAGCCAACATCAAAAAAAATGGAGAGAATCTCAAAGTGATTCCACTAGAATCAGGAATAAGACAAGGCTGCCCACTCTTTCCTTATCTATTCAACATAGTTCCTGAAGTTCTAGCTAGAGCAATAAGACAACAAAAGGAGATCAAGGGGATACATATTGGAAAGGAAGAAGTCCAACTTTCACTATTCGCAGATGATATGATAGTATACATCAGTGACCCCAAGAATTCTACCAGGGATCTCCTATAGCTGATAAACACCTTCAGTAATGTGACAGAATACAAGATCAACTCAAAAAGATCAGTATTCTCCTATATACAAATGATAAAGAAGCTGAGAAAGAAATAATGAGAAATATCATTATTCATAATACTAACAAATAACATAAAATATCTTGGGGTAACACTAACTAAAGAGGTGAAAGGCATTTTTGGCAAGAACTTTAAGTCTTTGAAGAAAGAAATTGAAGAAGATACCAGAAAATGGAAAGATTTCCCATGCTCTTATATAGGTTGTATCAACATAGTAAAAATGGCAATCCTACCGAAAATAATCTACAGAATCAATGCAAACCCCATCAAAATCCCAACACAATTCTTCACAGACCTTGAAAGAAAAATATTCAACTTCATATAGAAAAACAAAAATAACCAGGATAGTCAAAACAATCAAGTTCTATTATAGCGCTACAATAATGAAAACAGTTTGGTATTGGCATAAAAACTGACAGGTGGACCAATAGAATTGAATCGAAAACTGAGATATTAATCCACACCTATAAACACCTCATTTTGACCAAAAAAAAAGCTAAAATTATACAATGGAAAAAAAGAAAGCATCTTCAACAAACAGTGCTGCCATAACTGGATGTCAACATTTAGAAGAATGAAAATAGAGCCATATCTATCCCCATGCACAAAACTCAAGTCCAAATGACCAAAAGACCTCAATATAAATCTGACCACACTGAATCTGATAGAAGACAAAGGGAGAAGTATCCTTCAATGCATGGACACAGGAGAAAACTTCCTAAATATAACACCAGTAGCACAGACACTGAGAGCAACAATGAATAAATGGAACCTCCTGAAACTGAGAAGCTTCTTTAAGGCAAAGGATGCAATCAATAAAGCAAAAACACAGTCTAATGAATGGGAAAAAAAAAGATCTATAACAACCCTACTTCAGACAGAAGACTAATCTCCAAAATATAAAAAAGACCTCAAGAAATTAAACATCAAAATGTCAAATAATCCAATTAAAAGTTGGGTTACAGATCTAAACAGAGAATTTTCAACAGAAGAATTTCAAATGGCTGAAAGACACTTAAGGAAATGTTCAACATTCTTAGCCATCAGAGAAATGCAAGTCAAAACAACTCTGAGATACCTTCTTATATCTGTAAGAATGGCTAAGATCAAAAACACCAATAATGACTTATGTGGGAGAGGATAAAGAATAAGGGAACACTCCTCCATTGCTGGTGGGAATGCAAACTTGTACAATCACTCTGGAAATCAGTATGGCAGTTTCTCAAAAAAAAAATTGGAAATCAACCTACCTCAAGACCCAGCAATACCACTCTTGGGCATATACTCAAAAAATTCTCAACCATACTACAAGAACATTTGTTCAGCTATGTTCATAGCAGCATTATTCATAATAGCCAGAACCCGGAAACAACCTAGAAGCCCCTCAACTGAAGAATGGATAAAGAGAATGTGGTATTTTATATAATGTAGTACTACTCAGTGTTAAAAAACAATGACATCTTGAAATTTGCATGCAAATTGATGGAGATAAAAGAAACAATACTGAGTGAGGCAACTCAGACCCAGAAAGATAAGCATGGTATGTACCCGCTCATGAGTGAATACTAGATGTAAAGCAAAGGATAAGGAGCCTATAGTCCAGGACCCCAGAGAAGTTAAGTAACAAGGACAACCTTAAGAGAAACATACATAGATCCCCCCCCCCCTGGGAAGGGGAAATAGACAAGATCTCCTGAGAAAATCGGAAGCATGGGGGTGGAGAGGGAAGGGAAGGTGGAAGTTGGGGAGGAGGAAGAACTAGAGGGAAAGGAATGGTTGAGATGGGGGAAGGACAGAGACAGAGAACAAGGAAAGAGATACCTCGATTGAGGGAGCCATTATGGGGCTAGCAGGAAACCTGGCACTAGAGAAATTCTGAGGAATCCACAAGGGTGGCCTCAGCTAAGACCCTAATCAATAGTGAAAAGGATGCCCGAACTGGCCTTGCCCTATAGTCAGATTGATGACTACTTTAAATGTCATCATAGAACCGATATCTAGCAACTGATGAAGCAGATGCAGATAACCAGATGAAGCACTGGGCTGAGTTCCCAAAGTCCAGTTGAAGAGTGAGAGAAGTGAGAATATGGGCCACTGGCCACTGGAGTTGGACAGTGGCTATCCTTCTCTAAATCCAAGCATGTTGTTAACAGAAAAAGTCAGAATTTCTGTCTCAAATCAGGAGCCTCCTGGCATGGAATTGAATGAAGATAAGATTTAGTGACTACCATTATCAAGCTCTGCTTTCAGAAAATTTTACTTCTCCCCATACCTATTTTTTCTTGTCTCTATGGCACCTTTTGTTAAATATGTCTATATGAATAATGTTTAAGTTTTCCACAATGAACAATAAATTTTCCTGCAGTAATCTTTGAAGTTTTCAGGAAGATGGGATAGGGTACATTGTATTCTAGAATTATTTCCAGCTGTCAACAACAACTCCACCTGGCTGATATGATGTCATTATGCTGACAGCACTACTTTAAGATTGGTTTGGGATTACAAACTGTTCAAGATGATTCTAACTTGGCTAGCTGAGATGGTGCACCTTCTTACAACATTCTGGCCAGAACTCCAATTAAGAACTTCAGAAAAACCCTACCGACTACCCAGAGACTATCTACAATTGTACCAGATAGTAATCTTGAAACTTAACCATTATTTTAGTTTTCACGGGATCCCATAGAAATAACATTGCCCCCATGACAGCTGGAAGTAATTCTAGAATACGATGTACCCTATCCCAACAAAGTTTGTCGTCAGGGATAGGAACATTATTAGGGATTGATTATAACTGGTATAGGATTTGGGGGTGGAAAAGAAGTAGGCTCAGGAATCTCTCTTGAAAATAAAAAAAAGGAATGGATGGGATGAGATAATAGGAAGATTAGTGTAAACTTACTCACACTAATAACAATAATAAATAATAGTGAGATTACTTGTAAGCTACAATTTATAGATAATTTACATTGGCATAGATTATTGTATATTGATTCAAATTCAAATCACATTTCTTATATCGAATATGCTCCTATTTCTGTTTACAATATTTGTGCACCTATGCAAAGTTATTTTGTCAGATTGTATGCATGCATGTCCCTACCTCTATTTAAGGCATTTTGTATATTGATACAATTTTAGGATATATTTATCATATTGCACTATACGTTTCTACCTCTGATCAAGATACTTATACATTGTTTACATTTTGAGGTTGTTGTCCTCATTTGCTGCACATTTATTTAAGATTATTTATTTTTTTAATATGAAGCCTTAGTCTTTAAGCTATCTAGGTATTAAGAATTACAGGTCAATAGTCATTTATGTTTGCCACACTTATAGTTAGACTACTCATGTTCTTTAGATGCATAGAAATTGTATTCTGCATAGGTAAGTAATCTTCAAACACTTCAAAGAGCTGTAGAATATGGCATTTAAATAGCATAGGGTTTTGTTGGCATGAGACACTATTGCTCCTGGCAGCACTGATCTATTCCTGAGAGAATGTTGGGCACCAAGGACACTCTACTTGGAGCTTGTTTCTTCTTGACAAAACTGGCTTTGGGGTGAAGAAATGTCCATGCCTCGACCACTGGCAAAATGCACGGTGTCCAGACTGGACAAGCAGGATACAAACAAACAGGCTGTCAAATCTTGCTAAGACAGGATAAGAAAGATTTGAAAAAACTTCCTGCCTCTGAAAATGGTCTGTCAGTTACTCTAGTTATTAGCCAAAGTTGGTTGCCCCAATATTGCAAATGAGACTTTGGGTGATTGCCCAGGTAACCAGTTGTCTCTGACATTTGTTGCACATTTTAGAAGTTGTTTGATTGCACTTCCTGCCTACTCAAGTAATACTATCTCCCTTCTCAAGTATTCAATGGGGTTGAAGACTAGATAGTCATAGTTACTTTTCTCTCATGACTTAGCCAAGCCATTTTTATTATAAGACTCAGAATACTTAGGATAGGATCACTATTGAAACATTTAGCACATATTTCTTGTTTGATGTTGCTCATGCTGGTTGTAATTCTAATTTTTATGTATGTTTTTGCCTCTTCTTTTCCCTGGACAATACTTAATATTCGTTCATATTGTATATAGTTTTGTATTAGGCTTAGAACTCTCTTACTTAGACAAAAGGGGGAGGTGCTGTGGAAACTCCTTCAGCCAATAGCCTTTAAGATACTGTCACACTTTGAATGTGGTCTATTGTACTATAAATGTAGACAAAATGCTTGCATGGGTCTCTTACCTGCTGGAGTCGGCTCCAGTTCCCAGCACTCACAGAGAAATGCAAATGATTACTCTTTCTTTGAGTTTATCCCTAGATAAATAAACCTATGTTGTACTCCATTCCAAACTATTGTGGAACTCTTTTGTATGCCAACAGGGTCACAAGAAACAACAACGTGGTGAATAAAGACGGAGGGAAGACAATGAATTTTAAACCTTGCAGAAGGAACCATAGATTACCAACATACCCATCACCTAGGGTCATCCACAAAGTATCAGAAACAGACAGCTTGAAGGTGGAGTGTCCCATCTGTCCCAGAAGTTGTAGAGGGCAGAAGTCAAAGGCACGGTGTCAGCAGAACAAGTCAGGGCCAGCGGCAATGCATCTGGAGTCACAAGCCATCTCTGGCCTGTAGATGCCTCATGCTGACACCATTGTCTCCTGGGTATTCTCCCCGTGTCACCAGACATAATGCACGAGATACTGCTCCGCAGTGCCCTCATCTTAACTGGTCTCATCAACAGCAATGCTATTTCCAATAAGGTACTGGCTCAGGTGCTAGAGACTAACGCTTCAACATATGCCCTTGAGAGGCTGCTGTGCTGGTAGGTAGCCCTCTGCCCATGCATGCACTGGCAGCACTACATGGACTCTGTGGGAAAGAAGGAGGGAAGGGAGGGGATGAAACTGGGAAGAAGAGAAGGAAGAGATATGAAATTGGGAAGGAACCGTGTTGGGGTATAGAGGAGGGGAACAGAAGGGAGGGGATGGAGAAAGAGGGGAGGAAATAGGCTTGATCAAAATGCATATATGTACATATAAAATTCTCAATAAGTAGAATTTGGGGAGCTTCAACACAGCCTTTCAAAGGAACTCAATTTAGCCCACATCACCTACAAAAAGGTGAAAATGAGATTTTCACTGAACCTCTCAGTGGCAACAGGATGTAAAAAAAAACTATAAAGAAATACATATTTTGAAAGAAAAGCATTTTGATCTAAAAGAGGCATAAATCAAATTATTTCACACAGTGGAGTAATAGTGCCATTCTCACACATTTACCATTTCAGAGAATTTGTTCCACAACGCTCTTCTGAGAAAATCTTTGTAAGGCTTAATGTGGCCAGAAGAAAAAGAAAATGAATCCAAGGAAGAGATTAAATAAGCAAGGCTCTGTATACATTTCACCCAAAAATATGTTTTTAAAGTTAACAAGTCAAAAATATCAGATTTTCAGACTGCAAATACATCTCAGTTGGCAGACGGGCATGCCTGAAGCCCTAGGCTCAAACCCTAGCATACGCCAACTGGGCGTGGTAGCTTACGCCAACTGGGCGTGGTAGCATACGCCAACTGGGCGTGGTAGCATACGCCAACTGGGCGTGGTAGCATACGCCTGTAAACCCAGCACCTGGAAGGTGAGGGCGGGAAGAACAGAAATTCGGCTACATGAGAGTCTCTCTCAAAGAAGAAAATATTAGGTTTTTGCTGCCTTGGGTCAGGCAGAGGTTTGTAAGAGAGGGAGGTTCACGGGGGTTGAGGGAGAAGGGCCTGCTGCTGGAAATCAGCTCAAGCAAAGGTCTTGTGGGCAGGTAAGCAGCGAGATGGGAAGCAAAGAGGGAAAAATGCCAGTGCTGGGATTCTTGCGTCATTTGGGGAAAAAGAAAGAAGGAATGAGCTTCAAACAGTAAAATACAACACTAGGGTGTGGAAGCAGGGACTTAGTGAGTTAGGGTGACAGGCAAAGTCAGACAGGAGTGTCCACCTCCAGCGTGAATGTAGCTGGGGATGGCTGTGGATATGACCCAGCATGAAGTCATAACCTACTCAAACATTAGGAGGGGTTTATGGTGTCTTTGTTACGTACATTTGTGGTGTTCAGTTATGGTTCTGTAGACAACAACATCGGGAATGTTGGACATGTCTCGCTGACATTCCAAGAAGCTGGACCCTGTGTAACCCTTTCAGTTTAAGTCAGGTCCAGCAGGGCTGTGTCCAGGAAAGAGTGAAGGTCACATGCTTTGTAGGAGAGAGCCCACCACCGGTGGTCTGTAGTGGCATTTCAACTGTATTTTAGTAAATGAAGACTGCCTGAAGATCTGAAGGTGAAACAGTCCCACTGGTCAGCCTTACAGACCAGGTGGTGGTAACACACACCTTTAATCCCGGTTGTCTTTAAACCCTAGTTGTCATAGAAATTGGGTGGTGCGTGCTGTTAATCCCAGTGGTGCACGCCTTTAATCCAAGCCCTAGAGAGGAATATAAGACTAGGGGTGGTGTTGGGAGAGGCAGCTCTCAGACACAGCCTCATTCTGAGATTCCGGGAGGTAGGATCGCCATTTTCGGACTGTGGTTGAGGTAAGAGCCAGTGGCTGGCTGTTTTGATTTTTGGATCTTCAGGTTGAACCCCAGTTTCTGACCCTGAGTTTTTATTAATCATGCTTCAGTGACCCACACGTCTTGTGGACTCCAGGGAAGATGCTTCCTACTCTGCCCCGATCCACCTCTGTCTACCAACTTCCCATCCCAAGGGACAGGTTACCCGAGGCTCGTGCACACTGAGTTGACTGCTCCTCGTGATCCTCTGTTTTTTAATCCCAAGCCTTATGTGTATTCACGGTCTTTGACTCAATGTTTCCACTTCCAGAAACTTCTCCCAAAGAAACGGCACTCTAGCCTTTAATGACAACTTTCCCAGAGTCACTTCCCAAGCAGAACCAGGCCTCGCTGAGCACACACTCCTGACTTGTGACTGTACAAGGACGCTCTTCCGAGGATTAGGCTTGAATCTATAAATAGCCCTGGAACGAATGCCAAAGGAAAGAGTCATGTGTGCCCAAGACCAGGACCACTGACCTTCTAGAATGTTCTTGATTTATTGGCAGCAAGATGGCATCTCTAACATAAGGGAACTGCAGAACTGGCAGGAGTCCACACAGCCCAGGACTCCCCCAAGCCCTCGTCTACGGCATGCTTTCTCCAATAAGTCTGCTCCTCCTAGATCTACCCAAACACTACCACCAGCTGGGGACTAAGCATACAAACACCTGAATCTATGTTGGACATTCACACCACCAAGGTGCTGAATTTGTTTTTTGACCATTTGAATAATAATGTTGGAGAAGCCAGTCTTATTTATGTATAGAAGCATCAGTAGTATGAACATGATATGCGCACACATCCACATATGCGCGCATACACCAACATAACCATGGGATACACTCCAAGTAGAAAAATCTTTGGCTCAACGGTATAATCATATAAAACATCAGATAACCTGCTTTTTAAATAAAAGTTTACTGTAACAAAATTTAAACATCCAAGAAAATCATTAAATGAAAAGTAAAAACACCACCCGAGGCCCTGACATTCTACTCACAGGTTAAGAGATGTAATCTGCTGACTTCTGGGTGTAGAGGTGACTATTCATATTCTCTAATTACGGTTCTATTGCTGTGAAGAGAGACAGTGACCAAGGCAGCATATAAAAGAAAGCATTTGATTGGGGCCTGTGGTGGTGTGAATGAAAATGGCCCCATAGGCTCCTAGGCAGTAGCCTTGTTGTGGCCTTGCTGGAGTAGGTGTGGCCTTGTTAGAGGAAGTCTGTCACTGCGGTGGACTTTGAGGTTCAGAAGCTCAAGCTTGGCCCAGTGCCTCACTCTCTCTTCTTGCTGTCTGCTGATGCAGATATAGAATCTCAGAACAGAACTGTGGGAGAAAGAAAGCAGAGTCAGGCAGACAATTCAGGCAGACGCCATAGCTCTCCTCTCTGAGATGGACACAGGCTAAGATCCTTCCCGGTAAGACACCACCTCGTGGTGCTACACAGATTACTAAATATGGGTTAAAGCAAGATGTGAGAATTAGCCAATAAGAGGCTGAACCTAATGAGCCAAGCAGTGTTTAAAAGAATACAGTTTCCGTGTAATTGTTTTGGGTAAAGCTAGCCAGGCGGGACGAAAAGCAGGCCTGCTCGTCTCCTCTCCAGCACCATGTCTGCCTGTACATGGCCAGGTCTCACCATGATGATAATGGACTGAACCTCTGAACTGTAATCTGCCACCTCAATTAAATGTTTTCCTTTGTAAGAGTTGCTGTGGCCACGATATCTCTCCACAGCAATAGAAACATTATCATAGCAGGGAGCATAATGGCGCTCATGGTGCTACAGAAGTAGCTGAGGGCTACATCCTAATCCACAGGCAAAGTGAGAGACACCAGCCCTGGACATGGCCTTTTGAAACCTCAAAGCCAACCCACAGTGACACACTTTCTCCAACAAGGCCACACTTCCTAATCCTTATAATCCTATCAAAGAGTTCCACTCCCTGGTAACTAAGCCATTCTCACTAAAACCACCATGCAAGCCCTTGGAGGACTAGTGCTTTGTTGATGGGCAGCAGCAGCGCTTTAAAAACAGTCTTCTGAGCAGATCTCAGCAGTGGTCTTAAAGTGCGTACGCTGCCACTTGAGGAGCAAGGCATGTTAGTGCTGAAGGTCCTGGAATATTCGGAATGTGAAGCTCAGCTTCAATTCGAAGTCAGTGCCTTCGCTTCCAACAAGACATGCATTTAGCTGCTGTGAGCCCACGGGCTGGCGTCTTCCCTCTGTGCTCTGACAGCCCTAGATCCCCTTTACTCCCAACCGAAGGCTCCTTCATCACTCAGTGTAGCCGCCTTCTCCGTACAGAATTTGTGCAGCCCACACGGGCCGCTCCTTCTGTTCCGTGGGGATTCATATTATTGATGTGATTAGAGTTAGGATTACCAAGGGGACATATACTGAGGCACATCTACGGGGGAGTCCCGGAGAGGAGGGAAGACCCACCCTGCATGTGGACAGCATCATTCATGGGTTGGGGGTCCTAGACTTAACAAAAAGAAAGTGGGCTGAGCAGCAACTGCCTTCATGTCTTTCTGCTTCCTGGCTGTGACACAGTGTGACCAGCTGCCTCACGCTCCTGTCGCCATAGCTACAGCCTTCCTGCCACCCTGCTTTCCCCACCATGATAGAGACTTGAAGTGTGAGCTTGGGGATGCTCGGGTCATATTCTCCCTGCAGCAGCCTCTCCTCTCCACCCTCATAGCCGACTTTGGAGATTCCACTGCTGCAGGGGAAAGACAGGTGCTCACGAGGGCATCTGACAATGATTCTGAATTTTTTCCATTCCCACGAGAAATATTCCTAAGCAATTGGAGGCTACAGGTGCCACATCTCACACGACAGGCACTTCCGTTCCCTCCCATGCTGCTTGGAATTCAGAAGCAATCTGACTTCAAGTATATACGATGGGCTCATCATCACATGGTGGAGGATCTCTCTCTCTCTCTCTCCCCCTCTCTCCCTCTCTCTCTCCCCCCCTCTCTCTCTCTCTCTCTCTCTGTGTGTGTGTGTGTGTGTGTGTGTGTGTGTGTGTGTGTGTGTAAGAGGATCCGTCACCTCGCCCCACGGCCCCGCACTCTGCTCAGAGCTCCCACCAGGATACTCTACTTCTGTAGCATTTATAATTCTCTTGATAAATCTCTGACCCAAAAGGACACTCTGCCTCAGTGTCCCCTTGAGACCCTAATCTGAGAACTCATAATTCACAGTTTGGCTAACTGGCACAAGTCCAGCTTTCCATTCTTCTTCAGTCTTCAACCTGCCTTTCTTGTTAAGGTTCATCATTTGGCTTTTAATTTAAATAAGACTCATAAGATCCCTTCACTTGCAGCTTTGTTTAGAAGCCATGGTAGGGATAATTAATTAGCCTAGTTTCAACATTACCTATCTCAGGAAATGGGTAAATCCTAAAATGAGAAGAGATGAAATGTGGCACCAACTGGAGTACACATCCATTAAGTTCGTCACCTGGGTCATGGCAATGCCATCCTCAGACCTCCAGTCTGGGAGTCATAGTCGCCCTGAGATATAACACAGGTCCCAGCCAAGGGGAGGATCCCTCTGCACATCCCACCATGGCATAGTCGCCCTGAGGTATAACACAAGTCCCAGCCAAGGGGGGGAGGGATCCCTCTGCACATCCCACCTTGCCTAGATGCTGCAGGGTGCAAGTAAATCCACCACCCACAAACACTCAAGGAGAGGAGAAAGCGTGGGTGGGCATGAGGAGGTGGAGCTTACAGGCCCACGGGAGGTCCACCTCAGACCCCTTAGAAATCCACCACAATTGAGAATGCAAGGTTGCAGCCAGGCGGTGGTAGCACACACCTTTAATTCCAGCACTCAGGAGGCAGAGGCAGGCGGATGTCTGTGAGTCTGAGACCAGACTGGTCTACAAGAGTGAGTTCCAGGACAGGCTCCAAAGCTACAGAGAAACCCTGTACCCTCCTCCCTCCCCCCCCCCAAAAAAAGAAGAAGAACGCAGGATGGCAAGGAGAGCTGGCTTCCAGCTGCCACTGCAGTGCGCTTTGGCTATCTCTCTTAGCAGCGGGAAGTTACTAGACTGAAGATTGGCTTTGTATCTTAATTCAATGGGCTATTGCACAGTTGGCTTTTAAAATTTGCTTAATAGTATACTTGACATATGGAAGCCTTTAATTTGTGTCAAGCTTATCAATATTTCCCGTTAGCCTCTTGTTTTGTTACGCTCTTGAAATTTGGGGCACGGCATGAGAGAATGCTGTCCTCCTCGATTAGCTAATATCTCATCCCCACTGCCTCCTAAGATAACCGTATTTTTACGGTCACATGTCCCATTTTTTAGAACGCTTCACCGCTGCCAGGGTAATTTGTTTATATAAACTGTGCTGCTGCTGACTGGCTAGAAAGCAATTTGTTTACCGTTTTTGCTAATCAGTGACCTTTTAAGGGGAAGAAGTGAGATTTCAGCAAATTATTTCACCCTTTAATATGCAGTTCATCGCGCAGCCCTGAGATAAGCAATGAAATTCCACAGGAAGCTGCTTTTTGACGCCACATCAGCACGATTCATGTGCACACAACACACTGCATTCAGGTTCTAGCCGCTTTCTTGACTCGGAGAACTCCTTTAGTGACCCCAGGTGTGAACTCCGAGGCCACTCTGACGCTGACCATCTGCTTTCTTTGAAATAGAAAGCTATGATTGGCCAGGTGGTGGTGGCGCACGCCTTTAATCCCAGCACTCGGGAGGCGGAGGCAGGCGGATCTCTGAGTTCGAGGCCAGCCTGGTCTACAAGAGCTAGCTCCAGGACAGGCTCTAGAAACTACAGGGAAACCCTGTCTTGAAAAACCAAAAAAAAAAAAAAAAAGCAAGCTATGATTGTGCCAACAATATCCAGTCACAGCCTGCTCACCACAAAAAGGGGGGTCAAAGTCACTGGGAAATCCCAGCGATGCCCACACTGCCTCTTCCTTCCGCACAGTCAAGATGGTCCACACCCTGACCGTAACACTCTGCAAAGCGGGGGGAGGGGGGGGGCTGTGAGCCAACACCACAACCAGCACCGTAAAGGCCTCCGTGTTATTTCCACATTTGTGGTGACAGCACCTTACTCTAGTGTCCATCAAACGGCCAGCATTGAGACTTTCAAACAAGGCCACCTAGGGCCCTCATTGCCAGAAGGAGGGACACCTATGCATCTTCATACCAGCAAGTTCTCCTGCATCTGCCATGCCTGGTACTTTACCCACCCAGCCTTGACGCCCACTCACACCTGCAGTGGACACAAACCTCTGAGGAAATGTGATATGTACAAAATGAATCCTGGTGCCTCCTCTGCCGCTTCTCCTCACGTCCACCAAGAGCCTAGCCCTGCCGTGTTGTAACTCCTAACATAAGATGCTATGAAGCCTGGGTGGCCCGTGGCTTAGACTGGTATTTCTGCCGACTGGTGTGAAAGCAAGGGTTCACAACTTTGCTGGCCAGTGACGTTTTAAGGGGAAGAGGTGTTTCCGTCAACCTTGAGTCCCCACTTTGGCCTGAGTTGCAAGAGAGCTCCAGGGGACTTACAGGCCCTTAGTGCTGGGAGGAGAGAAGAGACCTGAGCGGCCTCTAAGTCAAGCCCTCTGAGGGACCTCACTCCCTTCATTACCGATTCCTGCCTCCCCGGATAGGGGTCTGTGCTTGCCCACTACCCCTAAAGGTTGGGCTTTTGAAAGTCAAAGCCCAAAACTGACCAGTTTCTTCTCTCTCTCTCTCTCTCCTCTCTCTCTCTCTCTCTCTCTCTCTCTCTCTCTCTCTCTCTCTCTCTCTCACACACACACACACACACAGAGAGAGAGAGAGAGAGAGAGAATTGCCTGTAAGCAAGGATGTCAGGGTAGCATCTGGGAGATTCAGATTAGAGAACAAGCCCGACTGTCAATCAATCCTGGTGCAGGAAAAGAGGCTGAAAAATTAGGATGCACTGGCCTAGGTGCAAATGACTTGAGTAGCTTTAGGCTCTGCTGGAAGCTTATTCTTTTAATTGTAATATAGACTCATAATAACAAAACTATAGCCAAAATAAGACTGGGTTCGACTAGAAAGTCTTCATTTCTTTGACCTAACATCTGGGTTCTGTTTCCTTCCTTCAATTTCATCATACCACAAGTCTTAGGACACTGCTTCCCACCCCCAGGGTGCTGAAGGAAAAGAGAGCTATACCTTCCATACTCTATAGACACTTCCCCTCCTCTGGCTCTGCTCTGTGCCTAGCTGCAAGGGATGCTAGGAAAGGCAGCCTCAATCAATCCAGAACTGAGGCTGCAGTTACTATGGATGATGGAACAAGGGACTTTAAAAGACAGCTAGCACTGTTTGACGCTCTCATGAAATAGCATAGGTTCTCTCTCTCTCTCTCTCTCTCTCTCTCTCTCTCTCTCTCTGCCTCTTTTCTCTTTTCCCCTCCTCCCTTCCCCCTCCATAACCCACTAAATAAATGTCCAACCTCACTCTGAAAATAAAAATAAAAATAAATCCTACCTACTCCCTGTAGACCAAGTGCCAGACACTTCTTCAGTGATCAGAATACCCAATGGTGTCTCCCCCTCCAAATCACCCACTGGAAAGTAATCTTATCTGACTGGCCTCCCAAAACGGACCCCTGAATCTCTTCTCTATCCTCATATGGCTATACACTCTTCTGCTTCCACACTGGTGGGTCTACACTCCTGACCAGCTCACTATGTTTCTTGCCATTAAAAAAAAATGTATTTGCCTTGACTTTGCCTGCAGATTCCCTCCTCCTTCCTGCATCTTTATTCCACCAACCCAAGTCCTTCTCAGGCTGGAGATCTAGGAAGCAATCCCCTGAGTCCGCACACCCATGCCCACTGCCTTGTAGTCTCAGACAGACTCGACTTCTCTGGAGTTAGGAACCAGGTGGCTCTGATGCAGCAGGAACAGAGTTCTCTGTGTCCCTATGAGCCTGGGGCCACACAGAATTCATTTCTCTCCAGGTCCAGCCTTCTCCGACCAAATCCAAACAAGGTTAGTTGTGGTCAGGCGGGTCCCAGAATGCAGGGCGAGAGCTGCCTAGACTGCTGTGGAGCATCAGAGAACCTCCCAAGAATTTCCACGCGCACTTATTCAAAGGAAATACCAAGAAAACACAAGGCTCTCTGGCCTGCCTCTATGTTTGGCGGCTACCTCAGTTTTCAGCTGGCTTTTCACCAAGACTATATACAAAATCTGCTGGAATTGAGCTTCCACCAAAGAAGGGACACTGGAGAGAGAGAGAGAGAGAGAGAGAGAGAGAGAGAGAGAGAGAGAGAGAGAGAGAGAGAGAGAGAGAGAGAGAGAGAGAGAGAGAGAGAGAGAGAGAGAGAGACAGACAGACAGAGACACAGAGAGAGAGAGAGAGCCCAGCCCCATGACTACCGTGCTGCGAAGATAGTCTTCCTGGGTGGGCCAGGGACCAACGGTCCTGGGTGACAGCCCTGGAAAGCTTTTGTACTCTTGGGCAGTCTTGGTGCCTGGGATCCAGAGCCAGGCAAGTCACTGTTTGTCACGGGGAGGGCATAGAGGCTAGGATCCTCACAGGACCCCAGGGTTCAGTGTCACATCCATTTCCAGGCAGGGGAAGCAGAAGCCTGGTAGTGAGGCAGGTCAGGGTGGCTTAGCCATTAACACAGACATGAAGCCTCCTTGTGAATCCACAACAGACCACATTCAAGGAGGAAGGAAAAGCCAACACTGCCATGGCTGGAAGGAAAGACATTTTAAAGAGAGACCACACAGACATCCAACCAGGGTGTATAACCTAAGAGCCTTCTGGGAGTCCTCTAACAGGGGAAACCAAGGCAGCAACCCTGCCTTTTCCCCACAGAGCAGCTGCCGCTCAGAGAGCAAGCCTCCTGTTGTGCCTGTCTCCAGGGCAGTGTGTTCCAACTGTGCTGGCAAAGTACTACATCTTCCAGGAAAAGATCACTTTCCTATCTATAGAAACAGCCATCCCCCACCCCATTAAAACTGGGGGGGGGGGCGGTGGACATTTTATTTTTCAAAGTCAACATTCTTTTATAACATTGTTTGTTTATGGGGGTATGCGTGCAAAGACCACAGAATGTCTTTCTGGAGTCCATTCTCCATCCCCACCACATGGGTTCCAGGGATCAAACTTGGGTCAAAAGCCTTCTCAGAAAGCACCCTTAGCCCCTGAACCGTCTTATTAGCCCTCAACAGACAGTCTTAAAAGTCTAGTACATACAGATGCCTTGCTGTGTTTTTAATTGTTTGTGGGTGGCTGTGGAGTATTAATAGAGTCAGACATTTAGGGAGACGGGCTATATCCTCAGATTAGACAGGCCCTGAGGAAAACCTTTGTTGAGCAATACTGCCCCCTTGTGACCAATCTTTACTCACACTGTCTACAGGTTAGGGAGGGCTGCTGGTGGCCCACAGTAACATATGACTTGTTCGCTTGCACCTTTTAACACTCGTGTATGCCTGAAGGGGACATTTATATGAAATATCACTCCTGAATGGGAGAGAGTTTGATTTAAGAATACTTGTCATCAATACCCACCACAGAGTCCACAGCAGCTCTCAGCAAACGTGGGCTGCTGACGTGACGACAGCTTCACCCTGTCCCAGCTCTCACAGCGGCCCCCGGAGCCAGAGCGTGGCAGTGTCCAAGGGATTGCATGTGTGAATTCCTTCCAGCCTGGGAATCCCACCTGACGGATTTGTTCTGCAGTAACAAGAGACGGCTACTTGAAGCGTTTGTGGGAACTCTAAAAACAGCCCATGGGGGAAATGGACACATAACTCGGGGTAGGATGTGTCTTCTTGGCCTGAATCCTCACGTTCACCATAGATCACCCAACCCAACAGTACCTCATCTCCTATATAGGCCATGGGTAGGTCCGGGACTCCAGCCTCTGGCCACACACCTGAGGTCTTTGTCCAGGCAGCCACAGTCACAGCTGGGACTTTCTCAGTCCTGCTCCAGATGTGAGTTTAACTCTCTAGTTTATGGCGGTCCCACATGATGCACACTAAAGTGGCCTCAGACTCACCTGGAGGGTGCGTGAAGGCACGGCTTGTGAGATGCCAGCCGGCGTGTGAATCCCCGGTTCCAAGCCGAGACTTGAGTACGTGGACTTCTAACAAGCTGATTCTCAAACTTGGCATGACCAGAGGGCTGGAGTAATGCTGGGTCCCACCTCCAGATATGGCATGTGTGTGGGGCACTGAGCATCTGAATGCTCCCCAGAGTTCTAATACCCAGCAAAGTTTGGGACCACCATCTCTGAGAAGCAGAGAGGGGGGGGGTGGAGAGAGGGAGAGAGAGAGAGAGAGAGAGAGAGAGAGAGAGAGAGAGAGAGAGGAGAATGAGAGACCCTTTATCAAAGAGTCTCAGTAAGCTGTGTGACCACTTGATGTAGATATTTTGATCTACATTTTGGGGTGGCTCTGTGGAAGCCTCCATGTGCTGAGAGACTGCATTAAACAAGACACTAATAGAAGATACTGGGGCATGTCCAATGGGGAGGAACAATCGGATTCTCCAAGATCGCTGAGAACTTGCATTGGCTGAGGTTGCCTTTCAGCCTGGATCCAAAGCTGGTTGGGATGCCCTGGGGCAATGAGTAGGCTGACTTCGAGACTCCTTTAAGCCCTCTCAGCCAGGAGTTTGAGAGAGCCATTGAAAGACCCATGGTCATTGCCTGGAAACTGCAGTGAAAATCTCTACTCTGGACACTGTCTTCCGAACATTAGCAAGTTGTGGTTCTTGTCCTTTCAGGTAACCACATGTTCAGCCAAGGACAGAGCATCAGGCTTTCCTAGTGAGCCTCACACAATGCAACAATTCTTACTTAAAAGGTAAAGATCCAGGCTGGAAAGATGACTTAGTGGTTAAGAGCATGTATGAGGCTGGGCTAATCCCAACACTTGAGAGGCAGAGGCAGGTGGATCTCTGTGAGTTTCTGGCCAGCATGGTCTATATAGCAAGTTCCAGACCAGCTGAGATATATACTAAGACTTGGTCTCAGAAAAATAAAATAAAATAGAAAGAGTGTATACTTCTCTTCCAGAGGACCTGAGTTCAGCTTCCAGCACCAGTTTGGAGTGGCTAACAACCAAGGAATAACATCCTCTTCTGGCCTCCGTGGGTCCCTGTGCCCATGTTCACCACAGACATACACTCATGCACATAAATAAACCCTTATTCTTAAAAAGGCAGAGATTGGATTATTTGGAGTCATGCTGCATGCTGTTTACAAGACACAGAGGAGATAACAGTCAATTCAGCCCAGGATGAGCAGAGAGCTGCTATCTGCAGAGACCATCGCTGGCCTTTCTCTGGTGCTCTTCTCTCCCACAGCTGTGTGGCAGCTCTGAGGGGAAGGCTTCCCCAGTGCAGTGTCACAGCTCTGAGGGGAAGGCTTCCCCAGGGCAAGTGTCACAGCTCTGAGGGGAAGGCTTCCCCAGGGCAAGCGTCACAGCTCTGAGGGGAAGGCTTCCCCAGGGCAAGCATCACAGCTCCTCACCATCATCTGTAACAGAATCTGATGCCCTCTTCTGGCCTGCATACATGTAGACAGAGCACTCATACATTTAAAAAAATTAATTAAAAAAGAAGTATGGTGTGTTCATGCTTGTTTTCTGTGGAGTGCCATCCTCTCTAGGGACTGAGGTCCTCTTATCTGTTGAAGTACAGAACAGAAAGCTACTCAAGTACTCAGGCTAAGCAGTGGGTGAGTGAGTCAGCTCTGACTGCTGTGTGGGAAACCATGGAGATTTCTCGGTAGGGTGCTTTTTGTAACAGATCCCAGCAAACAGAATGAGTCCCAGAAGACAAGAAACAGTCTTTCTCATCAGGGAACTGGAACACAACAGGCAGCTTAGGCAGGTTTGCTCGTCTCCAAGACTGTAGAACTGAGGTGCTCCAGCCATGGCAGTGGGATGGATGGCTGTCACCAGAACCCGTGCTCCAGGCATCCTCACTAGCTGTGGCAGTGGGATGGCTGTCACCAGAACCCGTGCTCCAGCCGTCCTCACTAGCCGTGGCAGTGGGATGGCTGTCACCAGTACCCGTGCTCCAGGCGTCCTCACTAGCCGTGGCAGTGGGATGGCTGTCACCAGAACCCGTGCTCCAGGCGTCCTCAGGAGCCGTGGCAGTGGGAGGGATGGCTGTCACCAGAACCCGTGCTCCAGGCGTCCTCACTAGCCGTGGCAGTGGGATAGATGGCTGTCACCAGAACCCGTGCTCAAGGCGTCCTCAGGAGCCGTGGCAATGGGATGGCTGTCACCAGAACCCATGCTCCAGCTGTCCTCACTCACACCTACAGAAAACACAGTGGTTGCTTTTCTGCCACAGGACGCCTGATGCATTTACTTGGGCTCATGGCTTGGTCCAGTCCACCATGATGGGGAAGGAAGGGCAACCGACCAAGCGTGAAGCACTGGCCACGTTGCATCTGCAGTCAGCAAGCAGAGGGAAGTGAGAACCTGCCTTAGAATGACCGCTGCTGTGATGAAACGCCTTGACCAAAAGCCAGGTTGGGAAGAAAAGCGTTTATCGGGCTCACACTTCACAGCACTGCTCACCACTGAAGGAAGCCAGGGCACGATCCTGGAGGCAGGAGCTGACGCAGAGGCCATGGAGGAGGCTGCTCACTGGCTTGCTCAACCTGCTTTCTTATGGAATCCAGAACCACCAGCCCAGGGATAGTGTCACCAACCGTGGACTAGGCCCTCCCCCATCACTCACCAATTAGGAAAATGCCCTACATGTTTGCTGCAGCCTGGTCTTACAGAGGCATTTTGTCATTGACGCTTCCTTCTCTCAAAGTCTGTGTCGTGCTGACATGAAAGTAGCCAGCACAGCAGTGAAGCTCTACGTTCTTCTTTTATTCAGTCTAAGGCCTTCCCCACAGGATAGCTCAAGCCACATTCAGAGTGGGTCTTCCCTCTTTGGTTAAAGCATTCTGAAAACAGCCTCACAGACACACCCTGAAATAAGTTCCTCCAAGGTCTGATGCAATCAAATTGATAATGAAGATTAATCACCACAGAGAAGAGCCTAGAGAATCTTCTATTCCTCAACCACTAGCACAAGCCTTGGGCTTCCTACTTTCTGGCCCAATATTCTAATATCTACAAAGAATTCAATGTATAGATGACTTGAATTGATTTGTATTGGTCCCATCCAACCCTATACCCCAGAATTTGTGGATCCTTTGAGAAAAGAGTAGAAAAGCAGATACTGGAAAACTTAAAACAGAGAACTAATACTAATGCTGAGATCCAATGGTAGACTATCTATATATTTCCCACAAAAGGAAGGAAGATAGAATCACTGCTTCAGTTCAGAAGGTAGACATCCAAGGTCCAGACATAGGTAAGACTGGCTTCTAGTGTGGGACATCTCTGTGTCCTAACATGGCCTTTGCTCTATGTGTGGAGAGGTCAGATGGGTTTCACTCTTGAAAAAAACCCCAGACCCACTGCATCAAGGGCCCACTATTCCAGCCTCATTTGACCTTAATTATACCTTGTCTTCAAGTCCAGTCACATTGGAGGTTAGGAGTTTCAAACTAAGAATGTTAACCTGCCACCACAACAGATGGTGGGTTGGGGCCACCACCTCCTTGCAGGGCTCTACAGAGCCCTCATTGCTGCAAGGCTCAAGGCTGACCCTCAGGTTTTGCAATGGATTCCCAGCTAGCTTGGTAGAGAAAGCAAAGCTGCAAAACCCAGAAGTTCTGTAAATCCCCTACCAAAGATAGGAGACTTGGAAAAGTCAGTGCCTCGTTGGTAATGAAGGGATAAGGCCAGAGATTGGTACCTGTGACCCGGGTGCAGTGGCCACATCCCAAGAATTGTCCTTCTAAGATCTAAAACATCCATGCATGAGAATGTGATCGCTGGAAATTATAAGAAAACCGTATCTATGACTACAGGAGGAGACTTGTTAGAAAGACGGGGTTCAGCAGGAGTGGGGGGGATGAGAGAAGGGAATGGGAACTCCAAATGACCATAATACATTCTATCCATGAAAATGGCAAAGAATAAAAATTATTTAATTAATTTTCAAAAAGAAAAATATGTCTAAAATGACCCCAATGTTCAATAATAGAAGAAGGAGCTATAAATAAGATTGGACTTCCTGCCCATAAAATGCAAGTGTAGTACCCACCAAAATGCATCCCCTACTACAGACACTTGGGTTGGTCTCTCACAGTCAAGGCTTGCCCTTCTGCACCTTTATGTTTCCTCAAACACTGCATGATCATTAACAGTCATGCAGCACAATCAGTATTAGGCTATCTTAAATATCTCTTTATTTTTCTTTTGTTTGTTGTTTGTTTGTTTTACAAGACACGGTTTCTCAGTAGCCAGTCCTGGAACTTGCTTTGTAGACCAGGCTGGCCTCGAACTCATAGAGATCCACCTGCCTCTGCTTCCTGAGTGCTGGGATTAAAGGCATGAGCCACCATTACCCAGCTAAAATCTCTTCTGCTAATGATATTAATCTAAAAGTCTTCAATTTAGTGTAGAAGGAACGGCGGGGCTGCATCCCGCCACCCGGCTAGCTTTACCCAAAATAATTACACGGAAACTGTATTCTTTTAAACACTGCCTGGCCCGTTAGTTTTAGCCTCTTATTGGTTAATTTTCATATATTGCTTTAACCCATATTTAGTAATCTGTGTAGCACCATGAGGTGGTTGCTTACCAGGAGAGATCTTAACCTGCGTCCATCTCGGAGAGGAGAGGCATGGCGACTGCTTATGGCAACTGCCTGAAGCGTCTGCCTCACTCCCAGCATCCTGTTCTGTCTACTCCACCCACCTATGTTCTGACCTATTGGGCCAAGCAGTTTCTTTATTAATTAACCAATGAAAGTCCTCCATCATTTCCCCTTTTTCTGTTTAAACAAAGAAAGGCTTTAACTTTAACATAGCAAAATTGCATATAACAAAACAGTTATCAAGCAAGAATTACAGTTACAATTATGTATATATATTTTATCTTTTATCATAACTAAAGACAATTATAACTATCCATTCTTCAACTCCATCAAAGACTCCAGAAGGATATATTACCTAAGTAAACAAGAAATATGCAACTTTCAAACTCCAGAAATGACAGAGACAACTTGCTGCCTGGACAGTCACCCAAAGTTCCTCTGTACCATTGGGGCATCCATCTTTGGCCTACAGGCCCATAGTATCCAGCAGACTTTTTCATGAAGCAGGAAATTTCAAAGACAGTTCAGTCACTTTCTGCTGTGTCCTGCAGAATGTCTCGCAGACTCTTTCACGAATCAGGAACCCCGAAAGACCATCTCACCTTTAGGCAAGTTCAGCAGTCCTCTCTCTGCGGGTTCTTTGTGTCCAGTTTATGCAACAGTCCAGGCAAGAACAGCTTCTTGCCCAAATGGCTATCAAACTCCGTAAGGAGCCTCTTCGATGCCCATCTTCCTCTTGAAGTAGATTGGTGGTGCCAGGAGCAGATGTGTCTCATTGTCATGAAAAACCCTAAGTTATTAAAACATTAAATGCCATGTTCTGTAGTCTTTGAAAGATATGAAGAATGCCTATTTAACTAAAATACATCTTTATATATCTAGAAAATCTAACCAACATGACTACAAGCTTGACTATTATCGATGATTATAAAGCCTTTCTTTTTTGTTTAAACAGAAAAAAGGGGAAATGATGGAGGAATGTCTGTGTGTTACTTTCATTGATTAATAAAGAAACTGCCTTGGCCCTTTAATAGAACAGAAAATTAGGTGGGTGGAATAGACAGAACAGGATGCTGGGATAGAGAAGGCAGATGCCTCAGACAGTCGCCATGCTTCTCCTCTCTGAGTTGGATGCAGGTTAAGAACTCTCCTGGTAAGCAACCACCTCGTAGTGCTACACACATTACTAAATATGGGTTAATTAACCAATAAGAGGCTGAAACTAAAGGGCCAGGCAATGTTTAAAAGAATACAGTTTCTATGTAATTATTTTGGGTAAAGCTAGCCGGGTGGGGGGATGCAGCCCTGCCATTCCTTCTACAATTAGCTTTAAGATCTCCCTGGGAAGGAGAAATAGAATATATTTTCTGGGTGGAGTAGGGCCAGGTGGGGTAGGGAATAGGAGAGATCAAGGTTGGGGTGGATACTGGCTTAAATGACTAGAACTGGGGAACAAGTTTGGGAACAAGGTGGAAACCTCATGCAAGGGAAACTCCGTGGAATCTACAGGAGTAACCCTAGCACAGACTGATAGTAATGGGGGATACCGAGCCTGACCAGCCATCTTCTATATTCAGGCAAGGCCTCAAGGGAAGGAGCTGGGACCCCCAACCCAGCCACAAAGCCTTCAACCTACAGCTAGTTCTACCCGCAAAGTGTTCTGGAATACGAGCTTAGCAGAATCCTCATCAAAGAGACCAAAGAGACTTCATCCAGCAACTGATGGGAGCAGATATAGAGTCCCACAGCCAACATTAGGGGGAGCTCAAGGAGTCCTGCAATGGGGTGGGGGATCAGAGGAACCAGAAAGATCAGGGGCACTAAGAGAACATATACCACAGAATCAATTGACTGGGATTCATGGGGGCTCACAGAGATCAGGGAGTCTGTAGGAGCCTGACCTAGGTCCTTTGCATAAATATTATGGCTTGGTGTTCTTGTGGGATCTCTAACAGTGGGAGCAGAGGAAGTCCCTAACTCTTTTGCCTATTTGCGGGACCCTTTTCCTCCTACTAGGTCGCCGCATTCAGCCTTGGTGTGATGGTACCTGGTCTTATTATGCTGTGTTTGGTTGATGTCCCAGGGGAGATGGAGGGATAGGGGGTGGATCTGGAGAGATGGGGAAGAGAGACTGAGCAGAGGTGAGGAAGGAGAAATTGCAGTTGGAATGTTATATATGAGAGAAGAATTTTTCAAAACAGTAACCAGGCAAGCCCAGGGGAAGGAATAAGCAGCCTTCTTCCATGGCATCCGCTTCAAACTCCTGCCTTGACTTCTTACCTTGGTATTCCCTATGATGGATGGTGACCCGAAATGTATGCCAAATAAATCTTGTCCTCTCCCAAGCTGCTTTTGTTCATGGTGTTAATCACAGCAACGAAAACCAAACTAGTACAGAAATGCATAAGATTCAGCAGCTTCAATTGTTTCGATTTAGTAAATTGTCAGATAGCTCACCTACCCCAAGAACTTTGCCAAGGCAGATACAGGTTTTTTTTTATTCCCCTCTTAATTAGTAATATTAACTCATAGCATCAGTCAATATAATATACAAAACACATAAGCATATCTGTATGCGTATATGTGGTTTACAGAATGAGTATCAGTTAAAAAGGCTGTAGCAGAGTTTAAAACATTTCAGAAGAAGAGGGGCTGAAAGTCATCTGTATTGATAAGATAATGAACCAAGCCCGTGATGGGAGGGGCTGCTGTGGGTCTGAGACTAGGAAATAGCAGGTTCACATCCAGGTCCAAACAGGCAAACAGCCAGGCATCTGGGCAGTCAGGCATCTGCCACATCAACAGCTGGGGCCAGATTTGAGCTGAATCCAAGGAGAGTCAGGAGTTTCCTGCCTGTCTGTCTGTCCCTGACACACACTGGGTGTCAGGTAGGTGGGGGTATGCCATCCTTCTGCTAGATGTCCATCTTTGTATGGGGTTCAGTCAAGAGAGTTGTACTCCTTTTTTTCTGTCTGGCATGTCTAATAAGTTCTTTTTCTTGATATGATTTTGATATTACCCCCCCCACACACACACACACTGTGTCCCTACAGTCTTACCTCACCCAATATACCCAACAGAAAAGCTGACTCCCTTTCTAGTCTCAGGAATATGTCATTTATCCGTCCATGATATACAGGTAGTGCCTTGCAGATGGCGCAGTTTGTGGTCCAGGAGCTGCAGTCATCATCCTCCTCAAAATGGAGTCAGAGCTGCTTGTGAAATGCAGTCTCCCAGGGCAGCCTGAAAAACACTGCTTTATACAATCTGGACTCAGAGTAGGGCACAGCCTGATCTCAGCAGGTCCCCTAATTATACTAGTAATTTAGGCTCAGCATCAAAAACTTTGAAAGTAAAGGCTGGAGTGTGGCCCTTCCCTGACCCTGAAGAGTCTGGGTTTTGAGGATGCTGGAGATGATGATCAGAGACAGCCCAGCAACTTCAAAGAGTCGCAGCAGAGCAAGTAGGTAGAGGTTCCTAGAACAGGAGAAGAGAACGTGTTGGTTGATTAAGCACAGAAAGGCAGAACGGAGATTTAGCCAAAGCTACCATCCTTGGGCATTCAGATATATGTTACTTTAACTCCTTTGAAAGATTTCAAGTCTTGGTATCAGACATGCTCAGTATTGGTCTCACTGTGTACCGCCATAGATACCTGAACAATCTCACCATTTCATTGTGAAGAGCCTGGACAGACATGGGGCTAACACCCAGTCTTCTCACCACTGGAGAACGTGCATCAGAATTCCTGAGTGTTCTCTAGACCTACGCAGCATCTGGTAGCCACATGGCAACAGGAGAAGCAGGTAGTTTTTCAGTAACATTAAAGCCCCACTTTGGCTACACAGAAACAATGTAACTCAAAGCACTTGCCAAGTCAGCCCACCCACCGTGAGGGAACTCGGCACCCAACATGAGCTAACCTATGAGAGGATACAGAGATGTGGCATGCCATGCTTCACCTGGACCATGGTCCTTCTGGGAACTAGTTCAGGCATAGTACCCGGGGCTAGTACTTGGTAGACAGAATGGGCCAGATGCCTGCTTAATCCAGGTCCTTTGTCAAGGCCCATGTCTTCTGAACCCAGGGCATTCTGGACTGAAAACAGAAATCTAACCTCTGCTAGGCCAGCCCACCAGAGAGCAGTTCTTCCTAGCTGTGTAGACACATAGTGTTGTTAAATGTGTCAACCAGGCCTGGCCTTTGAACCCACTGGATTCTAACTTGCTATGGAGGGCAGAAACTAACACACCCTGGGCCTCCCTCAGTGGCCCTTCAGAAATTTCTGGCCACACCTCTAAGACTGTCAGGCAGGCTGAGCTCCCAAAAGGCAGGTTTTCAAGTACCATTTTTACCTCAAACATGAGACTCTGCTGCCAACTCCCTGGTGTTCAGTTTGTCTAACTCTTCAGGACACATCCGCCAGGAGCATTCACCTGACCTGACCTGCTTCCGGGCCAGGGACCTGAGATTTCCTTCCCAGGAAGGCTGGAGGCTGGAACTTTGTTTTTTTGGGTTTTTTTTTTGTTGTTGTTGTTTGTTTTTTTTGAGACAGAGTTTCTCTGTGGCTTTGGAGCCTGTCCTGGAACTAGCTCTTGTAGACCAGGCTGGTCTCGAACTCACAGAGATCCATCTGCCTCTGCCTCCCGAGTGCTGGGATTAAAGGCGTGCGCCACCACCGCCCGGCGAGGCTGGAACTTTGAACTAACTCTGCAGCGCCTTCTGCCACAGACTTGAAGTTAGCACAGCAGAAGACCAATTCTGGAAACTTCTGAACTCAGGGGAGAACTTGTGTCCAGGGGGCCAAAGACATACTATGGTACCGGAATGTCTGCACTCATATACATGCATATAAACACAGTCACATACATCAAGGAGAGAGAGAGAGTTTTTTTTTTTTTAAAGAAAAAAAAATATCCAGGTCCAGCTAGTAGTCCTACGAGGAGAGGCAGTTTTGCTTGCTTTGCAATCCGACAGATCTTACTAAGCACCTACATACGCCATCCACTCCAGTACATAGGCATTTAGAAAGTGTCGGCTCCCTTCTCCCTGGACTTCATAGTAGTTCCGTCTATGATGGATGAAGAAGTTGCAGAGAAAAGAACATTATTTGTTCTTTTTCAATTAACTAAAGCTGACACTTCTGGCATGGAAAGCCAGGGTTTCCCACAAGTATTGTGCTGAGCTGAAAAAGCCAGGGTTTCCCACAAGTATTGTGCTGAGCTGAAAAAGCCAGGGTTTCCCACAAGTAACAAAGTAACAAATAACTATGCTGAGCTTCTTCATTCAACATTTTCTTCTGCCCTCTCACAACCTGTTGGGAGTCAAAAGCAGCATACAGGTCAGCCTGCAGATGGCTCCAGACTGCTTTCATGAAATGCATGACTGCAATCAAAATGTTCCCACTTGCATCTTCTGTGTCAAGGAGTGCCATTTCCCTGGAATTTCACTAAAAACAAAACACAACTTGTGGGAAACGTTGGACAAGGCTTTAACTTGCAGTCATGGTTGTTTATTTAAGCAAAACCAGAGAGTTCTTAGATTAACTAAGTCACCAGAGAGAATGTTGACATGTCTCACAAGCAAAGCATGTGTGGTAACTATAGTCAGTATGACAGAAATAGGCCCCAACACGAAGACCTAATACCAAGGCATTCTAAAGTTGCATTATTGAAAGACTGCACAGAATCAAGTGGGTGGCATGCAAATGAATCCTTTCTGATATGGAAAGCTCCTCACGCCATTCATCTGATCTCTTCTGAAAGCCTGGTTCATCAAGGGAACCCCAGCTGAAAATCCACGCCTTCTCCACAAAGCCAGAATGCCACGGAGGCATCCGTGTTCTGCTTCACTTTCTGCTTTCAATTTTCTACACATCTACTCTTCTTCTTGCAAAAGCAAGGCTGTCTGACTTGAACATAGCTTAGAAATGAGTCTCCATTGGCATAGGAGAGAGAATCAAAATTTAAATGTCAATGCTTGTCTTGCTCTGTTTACATTGCTGTAACAAAATACCTGAGACTGGGTAATTTACAGCAAACAGAAACTTACCTGCCTTGACACTGAGTGTATCATTCAGACTGGAGGAACACCACCTCTCCACACAGCAGAGAAGGGGATAGTCAAGAGAGATCAAGAGGGGACCGAGCTCTACACACCAGGCCCACCCTCAAGGATGGAGCCTTCAGGGCTGAGTGGATTCATCATCACAATAGCAATTAAATGTTGAGAGATTTCTGTCCCACCTGGTCCTGCAGTCATTCCGTGTCCCCCCCCCAAAAATACACAGAGGTCTACATTAATTATAAACTGGTTGGCCTAGTAGCTCAAGCCTCTTATTAACTCTTACATCCTACATCTTAACCCATAATTCTTGTCTGTGTTAGCCATATGGCTTGGTGTTTATTATCAGCAAGGCATTCTCATCTTGCTTCCTCTGCACCTAGGTGATGGCTGCAGACTGCATCTTTCTTCTTCCCTGAATTCTCCTGTTCTTGTTGCCCTGCCTCTACTTCCTGCCTGGTAGCCCCACCTATACTTCCTTCCTGGCCACTAGTCAATCAGCATTTTATTAAACAAGTACAAGAAACAAATTTTTACAGGGTAAAACCATTGTCCCACAGCACTCCCTGTCTCTTTTTTTTTCAAAACAAGAACTCTGAATTGAATCCTCCCTATTTAGCTGTCTTCCTGACCATTATCCATAATACCTTGTAACCAACACTCTAAACAAAGATAAATATTCATAATCCATTTTTTGGAATGTGGGCATAGTTTTCCAGCTATGGTTGGGGGTGCTGATAATCTTATGGGGACCTAAGGAAAATTTAGAAATATGATCAAGTCCTGACTGGAATATCCTGTGAGTCTTGATCACCTCAGGCAGCAGTCTTGAATCTGTTCTGGATGTAGAACTCTGACATCTGGGCCATCTGTTCCTACCAGAGATTTCTTAGGTGGTCTTCTTTGATCAAACCTGATTTTTCTTAACTCAGATTGAATCTACAGCTTCACATTTCCTGTGGAAACAAAAGCAAAACCTCTTCTCCACAGTAACATACCTTTTGACTTATATTTAAAGTAAAAGTATTTTCAAAATATATAAATCCAGCAGCATTTACAATCAAATATCTTTTAGCAGCTTTTGTTCCTTCCTCAGCCATCAAACAATTTAAAGACAACACAATAGCATACAGTATCCAGACTCTCTGTGTATTTTTCATCTTTATGTGGCTTTATTTTAAATTCATTTCTTGTAGAGGGAAGGGCGGGCTGCGTCCCGCCATCCGGCTCCTGCACGGCTAGCTTTACACCTGAAATAATTACACGGAAACTGTATTCTTTTAAACACTGCTTGTCCCATTAGTTCCAGCCTCTTATTGGCTAACTCTTACATCTTGCTTAACTCATATTTAGTAATCTGTGTAGCACCACGAGGTGGTGTCTTACTGGGAAAGATCTTAACCTGTGTCCGTCTCAGAGAGGAGAGGCATGGTGACTGCCTCACTGCCTTCTTCCTCCCAGCATTCTGTTCTGTCTACTCCACCCACCTATTTTTCTGTCCTATTAAAAGGCCAAGGCAGTCTCTTTATTAACCAATGAAAGTAACACATAAACAGATGACCCTCCTCCATCAATTTCTTTTATTTTTAATTTTTGACTTTTTGAGACAGGGTTTCTCTGTATCTTTTGCTGTCCTGGAACTCCCTCTGTAGACCAGGCTGTCCTTGAACTTACAGAGATCTGCCTGCCTCTGCCTCCCAAGTGTTGGGGTTAAAGGTGTGTGCCACAACACCCAACTATTCTCTTTCTTATTTTAAGGACTTTATTTTTCTTTTCTACACATATTTTTAAACACACTGTAAACTATTTAGAGGCTTTTTTGTTTGAAACTATCTTTACTGTATCTCTCTTTTTCTGACCATGAGTCTTTAATTTGCCCAATGATACGGCTAGCATTAAAGCTGTGGCTTTGATGACTGGATCCAGCCCATTGCTTAGCTTTTTTTCTGAGAATCTAGCCTCATGGGAGAGGCACTGGCCAGAGTCGTGTTTATTGCCACAACTCTATGGAGTTTCAAGGTCCCTGCCACCACCAATAAGCATGAAGTCAGCTTTTCATCAACACCATTTAGGTGTTTCATAGCAAGACCTCTTAAAAGAGCTGCAAGGTTTTGCAGCTAAAGCTGAGTCAGGAAGCCTCTCTTAAATGACAGCACTTGCCTCTAGCAAGCAGAGCCCACCTGAGAAGATGTTGCTATCAAGAAGCCATGCTTAACTCTATTCTTTTCTATCTAGAATAACTTCTCAAGCTCTCTCAGGCTTTTAAGTGGATTTGGTCAGCCCCCACATTGGCAAGATTTCTGTCCTGCCTGGTCCTGCAGTCATTCAGTCCCCCCCAAAATACACAGAGGTCTACATTAATTATAAACTGGATGGCCTAGTAGCTTAGGCTCCTTATTAGCTCTTACATCCTACATCTCAACCCATAATTCTTGTCTTTATTATCCATGTGGTTTGATACCCATTATCAGAGAGGCATTCTCATCTTGCTTCTCATCACCTGGGTGATGGCTGCAGACTGCATCTTTCCTCTTCCCAGAATTCTCCTGTTCTCATCACCTCAGCTCTACTTCCTGCCTGGCTACCAGTCAATCAGCATTGTATTAAACAAGTACAAGAGACACTTCTTCACAAGGTACACACGGTCTCGCAGCTAAGGACATATTCTACAACTGTATTTCAGTTCATTCTGCTTCCTTTCCATCATAAATCACCAGCATTCAAATTAGTAATTTACACCATCCCAGCACTCAGGAGGCAGAGGCAGGTGGGTCTCTGTGAGTTTGGGATCAGCCTGGTCTTCAGAGCGAGTTCCAGGACAGCCAGGGCTACACAGTAAGACCCTATCTTCAGGGTAGCACTGGGATGGGAGTGGTAGATCCAACAAATTAGTAACTTAGTAGCAAAATGATGTCAAATCCTATACTATCAAATAATTGCTGACCTGACACCCTCATCCTCAGTTAAAAGGAAGAATTGAATCAATCAATCAATCAACCAATCAATCTGCTTGGTGCAGAGCAGTCATCAGTCCTCACTGTTGCTGGAGCTTTGGTCACACTACTTTTGCTCCAGAAGCTCATTACCTGGTCCTTTTTCCTGTCCATACTCATTGCCTGGGGCATCACCCACACTCACTGCTCAAAGCAGTCCCTCTGCAGATGCCCTGTGTATTAACCTGCAGCTGTGACCTCCTACCACCCTGGACTCTGCACACACCCACCTAGAGCAGACATCTCAAGCTTGACAAAGCCTGAAGCATGTTCCAACTCCCCTCTAGCTGCTCATCACCTGAACCTACCTCTTTCATTTTTATGTTGAAAATGCTAGAAAATCCTACTGGTCAGATGAGTGGCTGATGGAACAATGAAGACACAGGGTGAGGATTACCAGGGACAATGTAATCAACCTAGGAGGTCACTGGCTGGCCACAGTGGGGATCTGGCACTCAGCAACAGCTATAGCCAGGTCCAAGGTGGTGCCCAGTATCCCTGGTACTGTGGTCACTTTATTCATGAACTGGAGTAGCTGGACCAAGACACTGGCCGCTGCACAGAAGGCATCCTCCAAACCCACATAACTATTCAATGTCTCTGTTGAGATCATCTCTGTTTACCAGTCTGGTCTACAGAGTGAGATCCAAGACAGCCAGGGCTGCATAGAGAAACCCTGCCTTGAAAGAAGAAGGAGGGAGGGAGGGAGGAAGAGAGGGACGGAGGGAAGAAAGAGATCACCTCTGGTTACTAACAATTTCAAACCACATTCCTTCTAATTCTCTTACCATCCAGTCAAGCTACTGGAGGAAGCCTGTGAACTGATACCAGACATTCACCCAAGTATATCACCCCAGATTCTTCCCGCAAGGACAGTCACCATCCTTCAAAGATGTCCCAGCAAGGGGCCGTGGTGCTACAGTATCTGATTTGATATGATAACTGTGTGTCACACTGAGCCAGGTCTCTTCTTCATTGTCAATTGATGGTAGGGAACTTGCAAGTGGCCATGCCCACCACACTCTGTACTGTGACATACCACTTAACTAGTCCTTAGGAACTGAGAGGACACATCTGTCAGCTGCACTGACTGAGAGGACACATCTGCTGGCTGCACTGAGAGGACACATCTGTCAGCTGCACTGACTGAAGAGGACACATCTGTCAGCTGCACTGACTGAAGAGGACACATCTGTCAGCTGCACTGACTGAGAGGACACATCTGTCAGCTGCACTGACTGAAGAGGACACATCTGTCAGCCGCACTGACTGAGACGACACATCTGTCAGCTGCACTGACTTAAGAGGACACATCTCTCAGCTGCACTGAGAGGACACATCTGTCAGCTGCACTGAGAGGACACATCTGTCAGCTACACTGAGAGGACACATCTGTCAGGTGCACTGACTGAGAGGACACATCTGTCAGCTGCACTGACTGAAGAGGACACATCTGTCGGCTGCACTGACTGAGAGGACACATCTGTCAGCTGCACTGACTTAAGAGGACACATCTGTCAGCTGCACTGAGAGGACACATCTGTCAGCTGCACTGAGAGGACACATCTGTCAGCTACACTGACTGAGAGGACACATCTGTCAGCTGCACTGACTGAGAGGACACATCTGCTGGCTGCACTGAGAGGACACATCTGTCAGCTGCACTGACTGAAGAGGACACATCTGTCAGCTGCACTGACTGAAGAGGACACATCTGTCAGCTGCACTGACTGAGAGGACACATCTGTCAGCTGCACTGACTGAGAGGACACATCTGTCAGCTGCACTGACTTAAGAGGACACATCTCTCAGCTGCACTGAGAGGACACATCTGTCAGCTGCACTGAGAGGACACATCTGTCAGCTGCACTGACTGAAGAGGACACATCTGTCAGCTGCACTGACTGAAGAGGACACATCTGTCAGCTGCACTGACTGAGAGGACACATCTGTCGGCTGCACTGACTGAGGACACATCTGTCAGCTGCACTGACTGAGAGGGTGAGAGGGAAGGAGGAAAAGAGGTTGGGAGGGTGGCTGGAGAGAAGACTTGGCAGTTAAAGCACTGGGGGCTCTTGCAGAAGACCAGGGATCATTTCTGGCACCCACAAAGTGGCTCACAACCATCAGTAACTCCAGTTTCATGGGTCTGACCTTCAGGCTTCTGTGGACACCGCATACATAGTACACAGACATACATGCAGAAGAAATACTCACATGCATAAAATAAGAATAAATGCTTAAAATTTTTTTAAAGAAAGAAAATGATCAAACAATAGTCCACTTAATAAAAAAGTACTGGCTCGTTAATATTTCAGTTGTAGACATATCACCATTAAGAAAAAATAAAATTACAGTCAAATTTTTTAATTTTTATTGTGTTTATCACTATCAAAACACCCCCAACCCAGAATAAAGTACAAAACAGTAGTGGCTGCCCTCTGGAATGGGCAGGTTGTGGTCATGGCTCACTGCCTGTGGGGGTCACGTGTAAATGTTGCTCTGAATCTCATTTGTTGTCATCAATTTCTTCAGTATTTCTGTGCTTTCAGGAATGTTCTGGAAAGAGAAAAAAGGCTATCACAAATACACCCAAAACCCCATACTCACAACAGAGGAGGACGGTACCAGGCATGAGCTGCCTTTCACCTTGTTCAAAGAAAAGGTAAACAGTCCAGTGGTTCAGAGCCCCACCGGGCTGGACAGCTGAGTTTCAACTGAAGGTTGCCCAGATCGACTGGGTATGTCTGTGGGGGATCGTCCTGACTGGCAGTGGTATGGGAAAGTCCAGCTTACTGTGGTGGCACCATCCCCAGGGCAGCTGAGCACGAGCCTGTGCGTGAGACAACAGCCGCCATCCTCCACGGTTTCTGCTCAGAGTCTGCAAAGCTCTTGCCCTGACTTCCCTCTGCTGACTGTCGGCAGCCATCTCTCACCCTCCACAGCCCTCACACAGGGCTCGCGTTCTCCTCACTCTGCACACTGCCCTCGCCCACTTCTCACCAAATCACCACCACCTTCTGGAGCCATCACCCGACCCTCTCTCAGGTGCCTCTCCTAAGGCTGACTTCTTGCTCCCACCAAGTGGGCCACCCTATGTGCTTCCCAGCATGTGCCTGCCACCACCCAGAGCTTCCCTATCTGTGGGGCTGCCCCAGGTGAGAACCCAAGGTAACTCCTGCATGCCATGCGTTAACTCAGGCCCAGTGTGTCCTATAAGCCATGCGCTAACTCAGGCCCAGTGTGTCCTATAAGTTATGCGCTAACTCAGGCCCAGTGTGTCCTATAAGCTATGTGCTAACTCGGGCCCACTGTATTTAGTCTTTAAGATGACGGCTGAGGTCAGGGAGACAGATGGCTCGGCTGTAGTGTCACAAGACAGATGGCTGGGCTGTAGTGTTACAAGACCGTGAGGACCTGAGCTGAGATGCCCCAGAGCCACACTGACAAGCACCTGTAATCCCAGTGCTGAGAACGGGACAGGAAGTCTCCTGGGACCCACAGGCCAGTCAGCCTGGCCTAATCCAAAATGCCAGATCTCAAAGAACTAGAGGGGGACACCGGCCGCTGACCCACACCTCACACCCACACTGCCACACACACAGTGCCCCTCCACACACTAATTTTGGGGGGGGGGGGTGCGGTGGTTTTTTAGACACGGTTTCTCTGCAGCTCTGGAGCCTGTCCTGGAACTAGCTCTTGTAGACCAGGCTGGCCTCAAACTCACAGAGATCCACCTGCCTCTGCCTCCTGAGTGCTGGGATTAAAGGTGTGCACCACCAATGCCTGGCCACACCAATTTATTTTTTCAAAAAGAAAACAGTGCTCAACAGGGCATATTAGCACACGTCTCTAATCCCAACACTTGGGAGAGGACAATCTGGGCAACATGGTGAAACACCAAGTCAAACAAAACATTCCCCAGAACGATCATTCTACCGAACAAGTCATTACCTTAAGGGCAGGAACTGGAAACGCTAAAAAGTGATTTAAACTAAATGTTCATTTCAAGTTGATATGACAAATGACTTTTAATCTCTAAACAAGTAAGTCTAGATGTTTCCTGAGAACACCATCCACAGCTGAAACAAACAGCCCTGCCTGCCCTCAGGGACACAGCCCTCAACTAAATGTGAAAAGGCAGCCAGTTGAATGGCAAACCCAATGAAAGAGAAGCTAAATTTGAAACAACTTAACAGCACTTACTGCCCCTGCAGAGGACCTGGGTTCATTTCCCAGCACCCAGATCAGTGGCTCACAACTTCAGCTCCAGGATCCAATGCACTCTGGCCTCCACGGGCACTTGCATGCCTGTGGTGCACATAAACTCTCACAAGCACACATGTAAATAAGAAAAACAGTAAATCCATCTTTTAAGAAATAATTATAAATTTCCAAATAAATTAATTGCAGGAACTTGCTACAGAATATTATTCTAGGATGAATTACATTGTTTATGCTGTGGAACATTTGTTTAAGAGGCAAAGATGTGTTGCATTCTTTTATGTTGCATTTGTTTAACTCTGTGAAGCTGTGTTACTTTACCTGTCTGAAACACCTGATTGGTCTAATAAAGAGCTAAACAGCCAACAGCAAGGCAGGAGAAAGGATAGGAGGGGCTGGCAGGCAAAGAGAATAAAAAAGGAGAAGTCTGGGAAGAAGGGGCAAGAAAAGGGGCCAGGCACACAGTCAGCCACAGAGTAAGAGCAAAGTAACAATACAGAAGAAACGAAGAAGAGGAAGCCCAGAGGCTAAAGGTAGATGGATCGTTTAAGGAAAGCTGGCTGGAAACAAGCCAAGTGAAGGCCGGGTACTTATAAGCAGAAATAAGACTCCGTGTGTGATTTATTAGGGAGCTGGGTGACAGGCCCCGCAGGAGTAAAGAGTAGAAACAGCCAACAACAGGACAGTGTCAAGCAGTCCATCTCTCTCCATAAGCACACGTAGGATGTGACCGCGGTACAAAGCAGTCACATCACAGAACACCTGGGGCACAGGTAAGTGCCGCACGGGGAAGCTCCTCGGCATGGCTATGGGGGAAGCACTGCAATCTTACCTTCGCCAAGCACTTCAAGCCACTGGAAGAAAGTACAGGCTTAAAAGCTTCCACAGTGACAAGGTCCAACTTCATCACATCGGTGTAGCACAGATACAGAACTGCGGGGATTTTCCACACTTGGCAGTAGCTCAGAACTTCAAACACAGAGGAAAAATGCTTGTTTTCTATGACATGATTTTTAAGTGGGACACTTTTAAATAATAAAAGCTGCTTTGGAAAAGTCTACTTTCTGCATCTTTTAATCAAGGCACCTACTGCCATGTTAATCCATTTATGGGTATCTTCTCTAAATTCATCATAACTGTAAGAACAAATGTATCAGGATAATGGCCACTTGCAGGAGGCACACGTGAAGGGTAACATATATAACGCATCCTAGTAACTGTAACACAAAAGGGAAAGCATTGGGCTTAAAAATGCATCTAACAAAAAGCTACATACTATCAAATACCGATGTGGGATTCCCCTCTGCATGCTCTCAATACCACTGGTGAATAAAGAAGCTGCCTTGGCCTGTGATAGGGCAGGGTAGAGCTAGGCAGAGAAAACTAAACTGAATGCTGGGAGAAAGAAGGCGGAGTCAAGGAGAAGCCATGGAGCACTGGAGACAGACCCGACAGAACCTTGCCAGTAGGCCACAAGCCTCATGATAAAATATAAAATACTGGAAATGGGTTAATACTAGATGTAAGAGCTAGCTAGCAATACACTTAAGTGATTGGCCAAGCAGTGATTTAAATAATATAGTTTCTGTGTGATTATTTCAGGAGTCTGGGCCAGGAAAACAAACAAGTGGCTTCCTACTACAAAATACGAACCACTGAAAACAAATGTCAGCTTATCCTTACATAATATGTGTGCCCAGCAGTATGATGGTTAGTAGAGACAAGCCTCTAGACTATCGAAATCAGGTTAACTGAGGTGGCAGACCCACCTCAACTGTGGGTGCCACAGCTCCAAAGGCTGGTGTCTGGACCACATATAGAGGAGAGACGGAGAGCTGAGCATGAGCATTCACTTTGTTCTACTTCCTAACGGCTGACGTAACGTGGCCTCAGCTCCTGCTGCCACGCTTTCCCCACCATGATGGGATATGCTGCCTTCCACTGTAAGCCACAACAATCCTTCCTCCCATAAACCACTTCTGCTAGTGGCCATTTTGTCACAAGAGAAGTAACTCATATGTAAAACAGCATGATAAAAACATTAAGAGTTAACAACCAAGCCAGGCAGTGATGGCGCACACCTTTAACCCCAGCACTAGGGAGGAAGAGACAGGCAGATCTCTGAGTTCTAGGACAGCCAGGTCTACACAGAGAAACCCTGTCTCTAAAAACCAGATAAATAAATGTAAAAGCCAAGCTTCAACATCCAAAACTTACTTTGATAATTAAAATTCCCAATTTTCACATGCCAAAAATCTGTATCTAACATTGAGTTCCACTTTGAGATTGCAGAACCAAAACAGAAAAGAACCGTGGAAGCACAGAGCCAAGATTCTAAGCTGCTGTCCCAACCGCAATGCAGGGAAATCTAACGTTAAGCCGAGTATCCCACATGCAAGTACCTTCCACATGACTACAACTACTTCAGAAAGGTTACTAGTAAGAGCAAAAGTCATCAGCACAGCCTGACAAAGAGCAAAGGCTGCGTGTTTAGCCCACCTGCTGCAGGCAGATCATGCACAATGTTCGGCTGTTCCAGCAGTGGGCAGCAGGCAGAATCTTTGAATTTCTGAGTTTTTAGGGCTCTCAGGAAAGGAGAAGGAAGGCTGCAGGTGGACTCTGAGGTTTTATACTCTGTGACGTGTCGGCATGTGAGAACTGTTACCTGCATGTTCTTCCTGGGTCGAGAGCCAAAAACCTATGAGAACAGTGATGATGTTAGACCTCATATTTGCCATAGTGACTCCCTCCAGGCAGCAGTGGAGGAGACTGCAGTGCTGCCCTGCCTGTGACTCTGAGGACCAGCTAAATGACCTTCCACGTCATTTTCTTTCTCTGAGCTGAGAGTGGCACAGCCCAAGAGCCATGTGATGTAAACTGGTGCAGAGATCACAGGTCAGAACAACAGTGGCCCTAGGACGGCCACCCTGAATAAAGTCACAAGAGCAGACGCAACATCCCTTCCCTCACCTGCCACTGAGGACACCTGAGCAATGGTTCTTATGGAATTCAGTTTTGGTTACTGCAGCTGTAGAATCTCAAATTCCCACTGCAGTGTGTGGGTCTGACAGGTCATTAAGGGTCCTTCTACCTTTTACTTAAATTCATGGCAAAAAGAAAAAAAAAATCAATGAAAACAGCTATTTTTTAAAAAGGATTTCTAAGATAGTATATTTCGCCGAATTTTCTTTTGTTTGTCTGTTTGTTTTCCTCTATTTTTATCTGTCTGCCTGCCTCGTAAGTAGCCAATGCTGGCCTCAAGCTCACAGCCCTCCTATGCTGACCTCCCAAAGTAGATCTAAAACAAGAGCAGTGTTTTAGATCAGCAGTGCGCTCCATGGCCTCACGGTCTTCAGCTGGCAGTGCTGTTGGGGAGGCTTCAGAACATTAAGGAGGCGCAGCCTCAGGGGAAGTGTGTCACTGGGGCAGGCTCTGATGGTCTATGATTGGCCGCACACTGATTCACTGCCATCCTCCTGTGTGAGGATAAAAACGTGACAGCCAATGTCCTGCTCCTCCACCATGCCTCTCTACCACCACGTTTTTTCACCACGAGAGACTTTATTTCTGAAAGTGTAAACCAAAATAAGCCATGTTCTCCTCCACTTTGATTTTTGTTGGTTATTTTTTTCACACATACACAAAGTGACTAACAACAAGTGTGTGCTATCATGTCTAACTTGTCTGAAATACTTTATGAAATGAGAAAAGGGTGAGTGCCAATAACAGGAATGCCAAAAGTTTCCATAAATGATTTACACTATTAATTTCACTACAAATTTTTGTAAATAAATACTAAAAACGTTACCTCTTGCAAGCCTGTTATTGTGCATATCCATTTAAGAGAGAAAAATCACAGCAGCATAGTTTAACTTCCTACCTGTCACAGTCTGGTCTGAGCCTACAGCACTCGACAGCTGAGGTTGTGTCACTAGGAGGTCCCGTCACTAACAGAGCAAGTGTCTACAGAGAACATTCCTAAGGAGCACAACACTGTTAAAAGAAACTCTGCTTTAACCCTCAAATGGCAGCAGATGCCCATAATCTCAGTACTGAGGAGGTTAAAGCAGAAGAATTTTAGGTCAAGGTCAGCCTAGGCTACTGAGCAAGAATCTAAAAAAAAGCAAATAAATAAAGTAAAAAAGGAAGGGAGGGAGGGAGGCGGGAAGAAAAACAGAAAGAAAGAAAGAAAGAAAGAAAGAAAGAAAGAAAGAAAGAAAGAAAGAGGGAGGGAGGGAGGGAGGGAGGGAGGGAGGGAGGGAGGAAAGAAGGAAGGAAAAGAAAAGCAATACTTTGCTTTGAAAATGTGCAACCTGAGGGCCAGAGAGAGAGCTGGGAAGTTCAGAGCACTTGTTCTTGCCAAGGATGTGGGTTTGGTTCCCAGGACCTAGACAGCAGCCCCAACCATTAGTGACTACAGTTCCAGGGGACCCGATGCCCCTACTGACCTTGAAGGGCACCAGGCATGCATATACATACAGTACATAGACATGCATACAGGCAAAGCACTCATACAAATAAAATAAGTTTATTTAAAAGTGACTAATTTTATGTCACTTCAAGTCTAGAATATGGTCATTTTTTCTATACTACAAAGGTAGTATTTTTATATAACCAGCATCCTGCACAATTTAAAAGTAAAATCAAACATTTTGATCTTCTACCCTAGAAAAAAATATACCAAGTACCCTGAGTATACGCATATATAATCAAAGACTAGCATGCAGAACTTTGCAAACAACCCTTTACTTAATGCAGTACACTTAATGAATGTCCAATTGCTTTAAAATAGGTACACACCAAAATTCTTATTTCCAGTGAGTTATCTTAGCATCTTTGTTCAAGTGCACAGGATGTTTTTAGAGCACCTCCTCCCAGCACAGGTGAACTAAACAGTAACTGCTCAAGGTTCTGCGTCAGTCACCTCTGACGCTGCACACTATGTGCATGTAAATATGTACACCTTGCTTCTATTGAAAATAAGTATATGCCAACGTAGTAACATCTGCACTGTGTGACTACAGACAGGGAGAGTGTTCCTAACCCAAATCCAAAGCCTTTCGCCTGTCTAATGACACGTGGAGAATCTCATATCATGAAACCTCACTTCACAAATTTAAAATGTAAAACCATAACTTGTGTTTAAACTTGAGTCTTACCCCCAAGACATTGTCATATTGTACATGCAAATATTTCAAAACTTTAAAAAAAAATAAAACATTTCTAGTTTCAAACATTCTTGAGAAGGCATATTCAATATGCAATCAATGTACAACTGCCCAAATTACAGTTTTTCTCTGAAGTCCTTGAGTTCAATTTTCCAAAATGAGGATTTTTTTGTTGTTGTTGTTTTTGTTTTTCAAGACAGGGTTTCTCTGTAGCTTTGGTGCCTGTCCTGGAACTCGCTCAGTAGACCAGGCTGGCCTTGAACTCACAGAGATCTGCCTGCCTCTGCCTCCAGAGTGCTGGGATTCGAGGAGTGCACCACCACTGCCCCCAAAATAAGGACTTACAACCACACCTAATGCTAATACAGATGTGGTACTTGGGAGTGCAGTGGTGACTGGTGGCCTCTCCAAGGCACTAGGCAACTGCAGTCTTACTCAAGGATCAACAACCCTGAGTGCACTCCCGGGTACATTGCTAGGCTGGTCTTTTGCTTGTCTGTTTGTTTGGTTTGGTTTTTTGAGACAGAGTTTCTCTGTGTAGCCTTGGCTAGACTGGAACTCACTCTGTAGATCAGGCTGGCCTTGAACTCACAGAGATCTGCTTGTTTCTGCTTCCCACATGCTGGAATTAAAGGCATGTGCCACCACTGCCCAATGTAGACTGTTCATTTAAAAATAAATAAATAAACACTCCGTGCTGGTTAGTCTTGTGCCCGCTTGACATACAAGTGAGTCATCTGAAAGGAGGGAACCTCAGTTGAGTGTAAGATCTGGTTGTAGAGCATTTCCTTAAATAGTGACTGATGGGGAGGGCCCAGCCCACTGTGGTTAGTGTCATCCCTGGGCGGTGGTCCTAGGATCTTCAGGAAAGAAGCCTGAGCAAGCCATGGGGAGCAAGCCAGTAAGCAGCCCCCCTCTGTGACCTCTGCATCAGCTCCTGCCTCCAGGTTCCTGCCCTGTTTGAGTTCCTGTCCTGACCTCCTCCAGTGATGGACAGTGATGTGGAAGTGTAAGCCAGGTAAACCTCCCCAGGATGTTTCATCGCTGCAACAGAAACTCTAAGACATACTCCATAACAACTCTTAGGGAAACTCTTTCTTAGGGAAACTCTTTCTTAGGGAAACAAACTCTTTCTCATCTAATATTTGACTGCAAAAGTCTAAGAGACAACCAAGCCCTTGAGCCCACACACACAACTAACCAGCCAGGGCTTTCTTCCTCTTACCTTTTCCAGCCACTGGAACTGTTGATCCTCAGCAATGTAGCAACTACACTGACAAAGGAAAACCTGGAAAGGGAATTTCAAGCGTTCTCAAGTGAAAGCAGACACATCTGGCCCTGTCATGAATAAGCACCACGTAAATACCAGTAACTCACATTGCTCTATGGAGCCAGAATCCCCCAAAGGCCCACGTGTTGACTCACAGTGCTCAGAATCTGCAGGTTATTAGCAATATGCCCTTGAAGGAGACTGTGGTACTCTCCTCCTCTTTTGCCTTCTGGCCTGGTACTCAGTGTGCTGCTCCTGTGCAATCCCGCCATAGAGTACCAGGCCTCCCCACCCAGCAGGACTAAAAGCAAAGGGTCTGCCCAATCACACATTGGAACTTCAGAATTTCCAAGCCCAAATCAACCTCTTCTCCATGTAAGCTGAGTATTCTAGGCATTTACTCGGCAACAGATGACAGCACAGCAGTTTACCCAGAGTCAGGCCTACAATCCAGTTAGACCATTAGAAATTTTACAACACAAGCATACACTGAGTGGCTAAGGAGAGCCCTGGATCTCATGCATATGAGATCCTGAAGTGTTTACGATCTGGATCTCATGCATAAATGACTATGCTTTGAGACTACTTAGTGAAGGTCCACATACCGAGGGGTCTGATTTCAGCTGATAGAACACACAGAAAGCATCTGTAGGGGACAGATGGACAGTGTCCGTTGTTCTGCACCATTCGTTCCAGAGCTTGGCACAACCAACTTCTTTCCAGACTCCTGAATTCATAACAAATGCTGACAAAAATGCTGTGGGGGGAAAAGTTCCCATGAACTGGTGTCTGGCTATGCAAACTGCACTTCCTACTCATTGCCCCACAATCATTCAGCACCACCTAGCTGGGGAGTGGAGAGACGGAGCAGATCAAGTACTGCTCTTGTCAAGCCTCTGCCTGGTTCCCAGCACCCACCGCTGGGGACACACAACTGTCTATAAGTCCAGCCCTAGGGGATCTGATGCCTTCCTCTAGCCTGTACTCTTGAACAAACCCACACGTAGACATATATACATAATTGAATTTCTTTTGAAAACCTCTTAAACAACATTTAAAGACTGTCTAATTCAGTGTCTCTCAACCTTCATAATGCTGCAACCCTTTAATACGGTTTCTTCATGTTATAGTGACACCCCAACATAAAATTATTTCGTTGCTACTTCATAACTGTTTTTTTTGCTACTGCTATGAATTGTAATGCAAATATCTGATATGCAACCCAGTGAAAGGGTTATTTGACCCCTAAAGGGGGTGTGATCCACATTTTGAAAACCACTGGTCTAATTGGTCCATTTTGGAACAAAGAAAAATTGAGGCCAAGGAGTGAAATCCTACATCTTCCAGACATGACAACCAGGAACAGGAAAGACAGCCTTGTGCACAGAATCTATGCCAATCCCACATCCTAACACTGTTCTAATACATTTGGGCCTCAAAAAACAAAAAACAAAAAAACTGGGCAGTAGTGATGCACACCTTTCTTTAATCCCAGCACTCGGGAGGCAGAGGCAGGCAGATCTCTGTGAGTTTAAGACCAACTTGGTCTACAGAGAGAGTTCCAGGTCAGCCAGGGCTAAACAGAGAAATCCGCCTCAAAAAATAAATAAATAAATAAATAAATAAATAAATAAATGGATAATTAAAACTTAGGCCAGCAGACTTTTACATAATGGTAAACAGCTACCCACTGCTTACTTACACAACTTCTAAGTACAATGGCTTACCTTTACAAAGGCAAAGGCTCTTAACTATAGCTCACAAAGCCATTGAAAATATAAAGAAAAAAAAAATATAAAGGTCTCCACGTGTACCGATATACAATGCTGTTGCGTCTAAACTCACATTGCTCTACAGTGAATCTACCAGGTCAATAAATGCACTCAAACACCTTAGAACTGAAGTGCTCCAAAGTGTCTGCAATGATTGATAGACCACTGGACACCCCCTCAGACTGAACTCTAATTCTGAAGCTAAACATACTTCCTTCAAACCTCATTTTTTATGTTTATTACAAAGATGGAAGGAGCAGGCAATCTACTTTACTTGAAATACATTACTGTGACTGTTTACGACAGGGCTTCAGGTAGCCCAGGTTGGCCTTGAAACGTCTTCATGCTCCTCTCTACTGCCTCTGCCTCCTGAGTGCTCAGACTGTATCATGCCCAGCTTATATGGTGCTGGGTACCGAATGCACTTTACCACCTGAGCTGCATGCCCAGCACCTGCTGTGACTTTTTCATTTTTTCATTCCTTTGACTTTTCGAGACAGGGTTTCTCACTTTGTAGACTAGGCTGGACGCGAGCTCAGAGCGATCTGCCAGGCTGGAGAGATGGCTCTGAGGTTAAGAGCACTGGCTGTTTTTCCAGAGGTCCTGCGTTCAATTCCCAGAAACCACATGGTGGCTCACAACTCTCTATAATAAGATCTGGTGACCTCTCCTGGTATGCAGGTAGAACACAGTATACGTAGTAAATAAATCTTTAAAATAAATAAATAAAAAGCGATCCACCTGCCTCTGCCGCTGGGATTAATCTGCTGCTTTAATCTGCTGGGATTAAAGGTGTGCGCCACCACCACCGCCCGGAATGTTGTGACCTTTCTTAGGTATCAGCATGTGGCGTTTATGCTGCCCTCTACTCCATTCTTCCAACAGCACGTCTGTCTTGGTACTGGCACTTACCTGTTGCATTACTTCCTACTGCGATTATGAACTTGGAGCAGGGATGCTTTTCTAGCAGTGCAACCTCCAGAGATGTTTTTGTCTGTCTTTGGAGAAGCCGCACCTCCCTAACAACAAGAGACGAGAGTAAAGTCAACAAGTATTATTATGCTGCGGGAGATGAGTGACAGACTGACGAAGAATAAATGGCATTCTATATAGAGATGGATGGATGGAGGATAGACAGATGAGAAACAGATGGGCCGCAGACATGTTATTTACGTGGACAGGTGACAGGCAGGTGCCGCATACATATAAACATGTATGGATGGGTAAATGGATGGGCGATAGGAGATACAGGCAGATGAATGTGGGGAGATGCATAGATGAATGGGTATAAGGTGTTAGATGAGAGTGTCCTTACAAATGGGAAAGGTACACACTGTCCTTTTATAAAATACATACTACAGTCCTAAAGGAAGAGATTTGGGCGATGACTGCTCAATAGCAGACTCAATCAGCAGGTAAAACTACTGCAAACTTCATACTGTCCCCGTAACACGCCCATGCCAGCACCCCTAAGAGCCAGAGCCCCCAAAAAGACTAAAAACAGTTTAAACACTCCTGCCAGCAAAACTCTGTGTGTGACCAAGACTCCAAACAAACGTCCAGACATTTAGTTGTGGCAAATGCAGATGAGGAGTGTACATGGTAAATAACTGCATGGGGACACCATGGGACAAATCAGGGCTCACAGGAGTAAAAAACGAGAGGGCGCTGAAGAAATGAACTATTGAAAGGGTTTATAGTTGGTGCAAGCCGCTGGAAAATAGAATATTTGGAAAAACGAGGTGAATTTGATGTTGAAAATTTGTGATTAGCATACTTAGGGTTGGGAAGGTCCTAGGTGGCCAAAAAAAGCATGACGACCCAAGTTCTGGACCCACCTAAAAGCGCAATGGTTCTGGGGAAACGAGACTCCCTAGGGCTTGAGGTCCAGTCAGTGCAGAATAACAGTGAGCTCTGCGTTCAATGAGACTCGTCCCAGAAAGAAGGTGGAAAGAGCCACAGGGCACCCAACTTCAACCTCTGGCCCCAAACACACACACAAAATACATGTGTAGGAATAAAAACAGCATGCTTCGGGGGGGCAGCGGGAGAGCCGTGACTGGAGCTGCGTAGCAGACCTGGCGTCTGTGTGTTTAAATACAGAGCCTCCCGCTGACACACGGTGTGAGCTCAAGCGTGGGGTGGGTGGAGGAAGAACGGCAGGAGGGAGTCGGTGTCCCGCGTGACGCTCGCCCGCCCGGCGGAGTGGGCCTCCCGGAGCCTGACCTCTTCCGCGCCAGCTGCCGCCGGACCTCCCGGTCCTCCGGCGTGTCCCGCCTGCTCTGCTCCTCTTCCTCCTCCTCAGTCCCAGCTCGGCACGGCGCCTTCACCACCTCACCGAAGAACGTGGCCGCCATGGCCACTCAGCACCACGCCGCCCGACGGCGCCTGCGCGCCCGCGTCTGGCCACGCCCCCTACAGTCACGCCCCCGCTTCGCTTCCGGGCAGGGCCACGCCCCCGGGCCTGGAACTTCCGGTCCGCGGCGGAGCTCCGGGCCCCCGAGCTAGAAGGAGCGGAAGCCGGCTCGGAAGGCCTCCTGCCCGGCGGGCCCGACCTCCCGGCGCCGCCCTCGGCTTCCCTCCCCAAACCCACGGCCCGCTGGAGGAAACGGCGCCGCGGGCGGAGAGCAGACCGCTTCAGGGGTGGTGACCGTCCCGCGGATCCAAAGAACAGGAGTGAGAACGCTAGGCTACGCCTTTAATGGCCGTTTTAAAGAATATACAATGTTTTCTATTTTAATGACCTTTCATTGACAAGCAGAATGTGCGATTCTGGTTTGTGTGCTGGAAGACGAAGCTCCGCCGAACACTGCACCCACAAGATAAGAGCAGACAACCGCGAGGGGAAAGGAATTTCCATCAGTAAGAAACACACATTGTAAATTTACCTGCGAGGAAAATGGGGAGGGGTAACTGTCTGCATTGCCCACCCAGCCTTTGGGTAAATACTTGGAAACCAAAGGGACCTTTTTAAAACAATCAAAATTCTCAGGAAGTTGCTTAAAACCTCTCACAGTGTAGAAAAACAAAGTTACTGCAAAAAAAAAAAAATAGTGTGTCAATTTTAACATATAACTATGTATAGCGATAGCTCACAAACGATTCCCTCTATGGTGTCTGAAGATTCGAAGACTCCAGGGTTAGCGCAGAAGTGAGCTACTGAATAAAAAGTAAACGGGTACGCACGCCTTTAATCCCAGCACTCGGGAGGCAGAGGCAGGCGGATCTCTGTGAGTTCGAGACCAGCCTGGTCTACAAGAGCTAGTTCCAGGACAGGCTCTAAAGCTGCAGAGAAACCCTGTCTCGGAGAAAAAAAAAAAAAAAAAAAAAAAAAAAGTAAACGGGTGACCGTCGCATTTCTCTTTGTATTGTTCTTAAGCTGTTATTTCGCCAGTGAGATATTCAGTTTCTCAATCACATCATGAAGATCACATCATCACAGAAATCTGAAACATGATTGTAAGCTGTAGAGAAGTGGGGGCTTCTCGACCATACTCTCAATTCTGCACATTCTTCCAAGAGCAATTTTACAAGAGTGCTAGTTTTAAAAAGCTTACTCCATACAATCACAAACACACAAAAAAACCAAACACTTTAAAGGGTAAATAAAAATATGTTGCAATTAAACAAATGCTAAACTCGAGAGGGATCCATTACGTTACGGAAAGCTGAACAGGATCAGATGGTGACAGAAAATTCGTCCCTACCAGAGCAAATTTCAAATCAAAACCTTTGAGCCACAGCCAAAATGCATGTCTTCACAACTGAAGATTTTCATTTCATAGCATCTCTTGAGGATATAATAAACCCAGTATGTAATTTCTATGACATTTGTGACCGAACATCTAAACATTTCATTAAAGCTCAAAAAAAACAAAAAAAAATCAAAACCAAGCACCTAAAAATAGCAGTTCTCACCTGTGCTGGATACAACATACTGAAGATTATGTCAAATTAAGATACAAAAAGAACAAAGCCTACACACTATAGGTTAGAATGCTCCAACTTATGTTTTAAGCAAACATGCAACCACAAAAGTTTCTCAAGTAATCTAGTCACTTAGGCCATATATGTAACCAGAAAATGTGCATCGTTCTTAATGAAAAAAACACCCCTAGGTTCCATTTTGGTTGTTTTTTTTTTTTTTTTTTGGTGTGTGTGTGCACGCGTGTGTGGATGTACACATGCGAATTATGTCTAATGTTATAGCTGTTTTTAATTGAAAAAATGAACTGAGAACAGTTTCTCCAGTAATGTGTTAAAAAGACTTAACGGCATATTCACAGGTCACATCTGGTGACCTAATGTCAACAAACTGAAGTCCACACTCAGTAGGGAAAGCATCTGTAGCACAGGGACCAGATTCTGCACCACTAACTAGTAAAGGCCACACGGAGGCAGAGCACTGGCTTGCTGGTGGACTGCAATGAACTCGCAGGGCTCCAGTTCCTAACTTCATCTTAACTTATTTTTGGCTTTTTTAGGACAGGGTTTCCATGGTTCAAATTTCTAACTCGTAAGGTGCAGTAGAGAAATGTAATAAATAGGATTTAACTGCATCCTAAAGAAATGGCTGTTTGGATCTTGTTCTATTTTCTGACTTGTAAGTCTGGCCTCTTTATCTTTGCTGCTACATGGAAGAAATAAAAAGGTGTAATACTCACTTTCAGAACTTAGAGAAACATATTCCCTGAATTAATTATACCAGATGGTTATCATTCAGGTGAATTCCAATGCTATAAATAAGACACTAATGACTGTCTTCCCAACACTCCTTTTCAGAAGTCAATAACATCCTGCTCCCCAAGTCCTGTGTTTGGTCCCCAGGGATGTACCTTACAAGAATTAGATCCAGTTAATCAGGACTCAAATAGGCCCACTGACACCTCCTTTGGAAATAGCCTCATTTTCAAAGTGTGAGGGAAACCTTTAAGATTAGCATCCAGTTCAGATTTGGACAGTTAATCAGTTTCCCCCACATATCCCATACACTTCCTGTTTCCTCTAAAGAATCAAGCCTTTGCTTTACAGAAAGTGGACCGTTCTGCCTCCTGACTACTCAGTCCACATCCTCCTCCCACTAACACTGTGCTGTGCTGCTAGGGCTTACTGGAAGCCTTCTTCCCACTTTGACCCAGGGCTGGGAGCAGACTGAAGCTGCAGGTGTTGGAGGTGCGGCCATTTCTAGGTATCCTTTCTATCTCAGTCAGGGCTGGACTTTCCTTTCCAGAATCTGAACCGCCTAAGATAAAAACACTTGGCTACTATCTTCTAGCTCCTTTTTGTTCTCTGAGTGTATGGTCGCATCATCCTCTTTATAAACACTCAGTAACTCTTCCTTAGCCACAGCAGAAGCTTGTCGATGGGGTGGTTTCCGAATCCAGACATTCTCTGGTCCTGAGACTGTTTTAGATTGCTCAGTATCTTTATTTTGTTTGTAGCAACGGCAGCACATCTGCGGGGACTTTCTCGGGCACCGTTGTCTCAGAGTGACACTAGGCATCTACACTGCGTCCTTCTTGTTATGCATACATGGTCTCATTTTTGTATTGGGCTCTGTTTTTATGAACAGATTCTGAAAAAATGAGTGAAAATTTGCATGAACACAAAAATCTCATCACAAGAATGTACTATGTGCATTTCTCAAAAACAGCCCTGAATGATCTCAGAATTATGCATAACTAAAAAGCTCATTTGACAGGTGACTTCCATTTGCTTCCCTGAGGACCGTGGCCATTCCCAGTAACAGTCTGCAAAAATGAGAGGAGTACCTTTGCTTCACAAAGCTGCTCACCTAGCAGCACCATTTCCAAACGTCTAGATTTAAAGAGTAAAGCATGTGTTTCAATTTCCGGGCTTCGTTTCTAACTCTCCTTCAAACCATTTTTGAAATATTAATACCTCTGACACAACTCCCCACCCTAGGAGAGAACCAAAGTTCTGATATCTGACTTCAAGGGCTCAAGGTACACTCCCTAGACGAGGGTTTCCTTTATTCAAGTATTTAAGTTGCTAAGTTAGTAACAAAAACAACTGCACTTGACTCTATGAAGTTTAGCATGGCCTTGATGCTAATTTCTTTCCAATAATAAATAGAGAAAGTTGGGCAGACTGAAGCTCATACTTCTGAACCAGTTTATGACAGATACAATGGAATCCTTCCAACCATGTGTGCATGACTCTCTTAACAACTGACAAGCACCAACTAGCACCTGCTCTGGAGTCAGGGAAGGATTCTTTTGAGAAAGTGCATTTTGATGAGCTAAATATTGTGAAGGGGTTTATCAGCACCTGAGTGAGGCAGAAAGTCCACTGAAGAGGCAGATCCTTTCACAGAGCTGTCTGCCAAGCAGGTAAGTCAAGTGTTAGGCTGCCACTCGATCAGTGCATCAGTACCAATGGATCAATGCCTGTCTGTCCCTGGTGGTCTGCCGCACTAACATTCAGGACCACCTCAGAGTACCACGAGACATTACTTCCTTCTCAATCTCTGTCAGCAGTTTCAAGCTCACATTTGTAGTGCCTCCCCCTTATGACTGCTGACCCAAGACCTGTGCTCTGAGAAGCAAAGGATATAGACAGGGCTGTTCTGGCTTAAACATTACTCCGTCTCCACAATGCTAGGAGTGAGGAGAAAAATATTCTGACTTCTCTTCCTAAATCCAAAGTAAAAGTCATTACTGTGGAAGCATTTGAAAATGTTCATCTGGCCAGCATCTCTTAGTTCAAGTATTTAAATCAAATCTGACAAGAGAGGTCCAACCTAAAATGGTATGTTCCTGGTATTACTGGTGGCAGTGCGTGGTGAACACTGAATCCAGTGAGCACCCTACAGTTAGTTGTAAACTTTAACCAGAACCCACTACAGTCGCAGACTGTCTGCACTTCCTTCCACCCTTCCAGAAACATCCCGAAAACTGCCATCCCTCTAGATAATGAAATACCTCTATATAAAGTGTCCGTCCTGTGATTAGGGTCCACTTCCTGTTCTGCAGCAGGACAGGAGAGGTGGCCTGAAACCACTGAGCTCATCTAGCAGTCCAGTGGTCATCAGTGACCAACGCGGCTTTTCTTTGCAACTATGTCTAAGCTCATTATTACACAGCTGTGCGAGATGAAAAGTTGGTGGCTATTCTTTCAAAAATTTCTCAGCATTACAAACTACGGGTTTGGAGGATCAAGTGTCAAAGATAAAGGACTTTCACGAAAAGCAAGGCCGTTTCCAGCACAAGTCACTTCGGGCCCCTTGCTCACTAGTGGCACTGCAGGCCATGGCTCTGTCTGCAGGGGTGGGACCCACTGACGGAGGTCAGGGTTCTGCAGGGGTGGGACAACTGACAGAGGTCAGGGTTCTGCAGGGGTGGGACAACTGACAGAGGTCAGGGTTCTGCAGGGGTGGGGACACTAACAAAGGTCAAGGTTCTGCAGGGGTGAGGCCACTGACGGAGGCCAGGATTCTTCAGGGGTGGGACCCACTGATAGAGGCCAGAGTTCTGCAGGGGTGGAACCCACTGATGGAGGTCAGGGTTCTGCAGGGGTGGGACAACTGACAGATCAGGGTTCTGCAGGGGTGGGGCCAACTGACAAAGGTCAGGGTTCTGCAGGGGTGAGGCCACTGACAGAGGCCAGGGTTCTGCAGGGGTGGGGCCACTGACAGAGGCCAAGATTCTTTAGGGGTGGGGCCACTGACAGAGGCCAGGGTTCTGCAGGGGTGGGGCCACTGACAGAGGCCAGGGTTCGGGGGAGGGCGTACAACTGACAGAGGCCAGGGTTCTGCAGGGGTGGGACCCTCTAACAAAGGTCAGGGACCTGTGGGGTGGTGTCACTGACAGAGGTCAGGGATCTGCAGGGGTGGGGTCACTGACAGGGGTCAGGGATCTGCAGGGGTGGGGTCACTGACAGAGGTCAGGGATCTGCAGGGGTGGTGTCACTGACAGAGGTCAAGGATCTGCAGGGGTGGGGTCACTGACAGAAATTAGGGTTCTGCAGGTTGGGACCCACTGACGGAGGCCAGGGAAGCGCCCTGAGTGCTGAAAGACCTTTAGCTTGCTCCTAGTATAGCAGTCACACTCCCCGTGACTTTAGTTTGTGAAAATGTTTAATCTCCATGTACCGTGACCAAGGCCCGAGGTGCATCCCATACACTGTTTTGGTTTTGTTGTTGTTGTTTGTTTTTAATATATGGGAGAAAATTTAAAGATCTGCCCATTAGAATTCAACCACATAACAAGCCCATGATGACTGGTAGGAGTACTGCAGATGAAGCATAGCACAAAATCCAATTTTATACTTAGAAATTATACTTAGAATTACACGATTTATACTTAGAAATTAAAAATACTTTCAACTTTTCCAACACTGATGAAAACAGAAGTCCAAACTACTACATAGGGGATGGAGGTGGGGCAGTCTGCAACTGATCCTGCTAAAATCAGGACGGTTAATGTTGCCACTTCTTGGCCAATTCAGATACTTTGATAAACTTGATCCCAGCACTGGGGAGACAAAGGCAAATGGATGTCTGTGTTCCAGGCCGGTCAACACCACACATTCTCTTGAAACCGTGTCTCAAAAAATAAAGGGCTGGAGAAAAGGCTGAGCACTGAGGAGCAAATAGAAATGATTCCCAGAACACACGGAGTGGCTCACAACCCTCTGTAGTAACTCCAGTCCCTAGAAATAATCCCCAGAACACACAAGGTCACTCACAATCCTCTGTAGTAAATCCAGTCCCTGGGGAACTGATACCCACTCTTTTCTGGTCTCTGTGGGCAGGGCACACACATAGTGCAGAAACACATGCAGGCAAAACACATACATATAAAATTAATGAAAAATTAAAATATAAAAAGTAAAGGCCTTACTAATAAACTTATCTTTAACATATGCAGTGTAGCAAGCACACATTAAAATTTCAGTGGAGTCTATCAAGTCTTGCCACATTATTTACACATGGACAACAGGAACCAAAATGCCGGGACTCTGACCAACAAATTCACAAGACGACACTGGTTAAGAAGGTAATTTTCCTAGCAATGTGGTAGTATACTAGACACAAGCTTTGCAGATAATACAGAAATTGTTTAAAGCACACAAAGAAAAAAAAACCAACTCTTTTATTTTGAAAATTCCCAGGTATCCTCAGGGACACTTAAAAAGAATCCTAGAATGTTAAAATGTAAGAAAAGACAACACAGCCTCCAGCACTAATTCTTTACTCTCCCGTCCTAGTAATGACAACAGACCCTACATGGAGGACTCACACTCACTAACTAGAGTGCACACTGCCTCGTCCCACTGCATCAACAAATCTGGGTTGGACCACGTGAAAGCACTGAGAGGCCAGATTTAACTGGATCCTGTGCCAAATGGTGTCTTCTGCTTCTTTACTACTTCCTGATCTCCACAGCCAAAGGTGAGGGTCTAACCCCAGTAGTCAGCAGAAGGCAGGCTTTGCCAGGCTCCTGTACATCCTGTACATCCTGCACACTAGAGGAAAAACTCAAGGATTTGGTAACACACTGGCTGATGAAAGAATGGAGCTGGTTACTTCAACCATTAAAGGAGAAGACCACCATTTTGAGCCTGTGAATGTTGCTAACAGAATCAATACAATGGACTGAAGATGAAAACAAAAACAATCACGTTTTTTAATGTTTTGCATTCTACTGATTCACAAACCTCGTAAGTCTTTCAGCTGACACAATCAACTTCAACTTGTAGAAGAGACTAAGACCCAATTCAATTTTTATACCATACAGTACAGTGATTTAGGGAAAAACTACCACAGAAACTGGGAGAGTAGTGTGAGCCCATCACTACCCTAAGAAGGCATCAAGGAGGGCAAAGGTTTAGTGACACACCTTGCTGTCTGGGCAGCACACTCTTCTGGTGGTATGGCTGGACCTGTTTATAACCTTTTTGCACTGCTCTCCCAGGGCGTGAAGTGCTTTTTAAAAACGTGTTGTATTCAAACCCAACTTCCCCTTAGGTGAAGCCTCATTACACAAAAGAAGCCTTTGTGTTGTTACCCCTTAGAGCTAGCCACAACTGTGGTACCGCAGTTCCCAGGGTCACACTAACCTCAGGCATTATCTGATCAGAAGTTTTCCATCTTAAAAAATAAAAACAATGACCACCCTAGGATTACCTGATAATGGGACACATTTTCTTTATTCATAAATTACCGCACATTGTCAGGACACCTTTTTAAAATAGATATTGAGGGGATCCTTTTAAATCTTTCTTTCTTAATATGCTTGGAAATATTAAAATTTCAAAAGAAGTAAAAATCAAACCTAAATACTTTAAAAAATCATAAATGAATAAAATCATAGACTTTGGACATACAAAACTTGAGTGGGGAGAAGTCTACTTTTACATATACACCATTAATACTTCAAGTGCAACAGAAGCTGGAGCACTTGTCTCTGGACCAGTTCACATTCACCTTGTAACGCTCCCAAAAAGACCAACTGATCCTAAACATTAAAGTACATCTGTGCATTAAATCCCTGCGCATTTAAACACCTAGTGCTCAATGTAAACATTTTAACTATTATTTATTAATCATCCTTAATCTTTAATGGTACTTAGGAGTGTGTCACATATTCAAAGTTCATGTTAGAAATAGCACCATAACCAAAAAGAAAAAAACGAAAAACAAAACCCCACAAAAACACTTCCTCAAAACCCCTCGTCTTGACTTCACAAGTTGAGAGTCACTGTCAATCACAACCAAGGTCACCAGACTCACGTCTCTGATGAACCCGAAATACTGCTTCTACACAATTGGACCAAAGAGAAGGGGGGGAGGGGGAGTTTTAGAAAGGGCTGTATGACTAATCAATTATCAGTTAAAACTTAGTCTGAGAACCATTCTGCATATGAAACCCAAACTCACTCATGAGTGCACTTCATATTCATTTTTGGTGCCTTTTTGCAGATAATGGTAAACGTGGAGTTAAAGTCCTGAGGGACGTGACAGGAATCAAATGTATTTCTGGTCAATAGCCAAAGACCACAGGACTTCCCATCTACTCTACGGTAAGCATCTAACCTCCCAATGTGTGGTGGGGAGAGATCACTGCCCTGAGAAACTCCCAAAGCCAACCCCATCTCTTGCATGAGAACAGAGGAGTGCCGCCTGCCAAATGGAATTGTGACACCAAAGAACATAAGATGCTCTTCCTGATCTGCCACCTCAGGAAAAGAGGAGGAAAAGGGGGAAGTTTACATATAAAAGCAAACACAACTATGGTCAAAAATCACTTGAAGGTGTGTAAACCACATATCCCTATCGCTCACAGAAACTCAAGGGGAAACCTACCGGGAAGAGCTACCTACAGTAGACCAAAAATAATCAACTCAACAAAGAAATGAACCTGGCTCAAAAATAAGTGTACTATAGTACTCAGGGTGATGTGAATGTTCACTTCAAATGATTTCAAAAATCACTGTGCCTCAAACATGAATTTCTTACACTAGAGGTCACTGGTAAAGATCCACTCGGTTGTCCAGCAAAGGATGCTGACGTGGCAGCAGTAAGTTCAAGGATGGAGAAGGACTCAGGTAGGATTCAGAACTGTACTCTGAACTCTACAGTTCTGACAGAGAAAATCTACACAGAACTGAAATACCCTCTTATTAAAGAACACTTTCCCTAAATCTAAGGCACACAAACTTCTCTACTTCAGAGTAAGATTATGGAAGAGCAAGAATTTAGTAAATCCTAATGGAAAGTAAATCTTGGACAAAAAAAAATAGGAAACAATTTGTCAGTGAACAATCTAAAAGAAAATATTCTAACTATTCTCTCAACCTAGACCTTTAAATTATGCACTCCAAACATGTAAAATCATTTACCAGCACTTTATAAATTCAAGTTTATAAACATTAAAGTCATCAGGTTTTCCTTAAAAAGATAAGAGTAAGACCCAACAAGCATTTGGGGAAAAAAAAGTGGAAGCCATGTTAATAAAGATGACCAGATGTGGGTATAATGTATCCTACTCAAGTCTCCAGGGAAAATGATTAAAAAAAAAAAAAAAAAAAGTTAAAAAAAAAAAAGTGGTAGGTGCCTTGCCTACTAATCATGGTTACACTCGCCATGATTATAATGTCAGTATGCACATAATATTTATCAAGATTCTGTAAACATAGGTCACGAGGATTTTTCTCCTACTTTAACTACATGGCAGAGGTTTAGAAACTACCACTTCTGGACAAATTCAGAAAATAACTGCGTGACACTGCTGTTACAAAGTAATGCTCACTGGTTTGGGTAACCAAGTTGTCTAGTGTTTAACGTGTCTCGAACTCTTGCTGTCTGTACTCAATACTGTCAAAGTAGATCTGCCCCCAAAATGAAGCATATTTTGGCACCTGTGCTGAATGCTGCTTCAAAAACCAGCAAGTGCAAATAAAAATAACAGTCATGATTTAGTCACATTCACAAACTTCTCATAGAAAAATATAAATATATTCCCTGAATTGTAAGCCAGCTTTCACAATACATTCCAGTCGCTGTGAGCACGCTGGCTCTTACGGTCACAAGGTGCAGTCACTGAGCTCCAATGCATTTTCTATGCTTCGGTCATCTTCCCCATCATGGTACCTCACCGTTCTCCTACCCTGGTTTCTTGTTTTTATTTTTGAGCGCCGAACAACTCTTTTAGCTTTTGCACAGTCCAAGTCCTCCCAATCGTTGTCATCCACACTCAGCCTGGGACATTTACTCTGTCTTCGATGTCTCGCAGTCTTAGATGGGTGCGAGGGAGGGGCTTTGCCTTTTCTAACCATCTTTGCTTTTCCTTTCCTTTTCTCCTTCCTCGGGGTTTTTGTGTTATCAGTGCACTCGGCATCAGATTCAGTCACTGACCCCGAATCTGATGACTTAGGGCTGGTGTCAGGTACACACGCTGAGGTCTCCGTCTGCCCAGGCGTGTCCACACTGTCTAACTCAGAACGCAGTCTCCTCTTCCCTCCAACATCTGCCGATGCCTGCAGACAGTGAGTTACTTGTGCTGTCCTATCAAAAGGGGCTTTTCCATATGTCCTGAGTCTTCTGCCATTCCACCTCCGTAACCCATAATTCAGGTCTTCTTCAAAGTTATTCTCTGTGGTAGCTTTTTGGGCCAAAACTGACTCAGAAGACAAGTTAATCTCACTATCTGGGGCGTGGCTTTTGGGATCTTCCTGAGAAGGTCCAGCAGAAGAGCTTCGAGTTTTAGGAGGCATTCTTATGTCCGTATGCCTCTTCTGTATGCTTCCTGTGTGCTCAAAACTGGAAGCCCCTTCAGAATCCAAGTCTGCATTTACAGACTCACTGGCATTTTTTGCACTACCTTGGGATTCAGACTCGGGGAGGTTGCTACTGCAGGCACGCTGTGCCTCTGGCACTTCACAGTGTGCGTGTGTCTCACCACCACTCAGTATCTTCTTTGCTGGGGTACAAGCCAATCGGATGGGCTTTTTCCTTCTCCTTCTGCCTCGAGTACACACCCTTTCTAAGGTGACATTTTCTGCGTCACTTGTGAGCTTGGTTTTATCAGCAGCCACAGTAGCACTTCGAGTAATCCTGGATGACTTCTTCATAACCTGGAGATTGCTTTCTGAGTCACTGGAACAGACCCTTTTCCGGGAGCTTTTTCTACTTTGTCCATTCTCTCGAGACAGAGAATCTAAAAATTAAAGAGTATTTGTTTAATCTTTTATATGAGTAACTACTTCTAAAGTAATCAAATGCTTAACATAAGATAATGTAAATGCTGAATTCTTACTAACACAGTATGTCAGATGGTAGGACATGGCTGCTCCTTACCAGTAGTCCCCTACCAGTGACTCTCCCAACTCCTGACACTGAGTGCAGCAGAGCCCACCTGATGACAACGTGAACAAGTTTCTTTCTCAAGCAGTCACCACCACATTCCTATCTCTAATACAATGCCAATATTCAAAGTAAAATCTTTAATAGTTAAAGCCAAGACTAAATGTTCAGTGACTAACAGTGATTGTGCATAGCATGACAACAGAGAGATGAACAAAGGACCAGCACACAATCAGAAAAACACCTAATGAAAAGAAATCTAGAAGAGGGGAAACAGTCTTTTACCCAATAGAAAGAGGAGGAAGGGGTAAATTAGTGAATGGGTGAGTGTCTAGAATTACCATTCATATCACTGTGCAATTTATCTTTGGCTGTGCCGACATCGGAATCCACATCAGTCTCAGACCCAGGACCCGAGGGGCCCTGCGGCACAGAAGCAGCTTCACTCCTCAAGGCCTCGGGGGCTGGGTCTCCTTCCACCGGGCTACGCCTCTTGCTCTCTCGTCCTTGTTCTTCACAGTCTTCTGAATCGCTCAAGACAGTCGCCTTCTTAAACAAATGTGCATTCTTGCATAATTTACTGCTTCCTGGTTCAGAGTCAACTTCCTCAGAGATGTTCTCTGTCCCAAGTTTGTGCGCAGATGTTGAAGGGGCAGCAGTGCTGCTGAGTCCATCATCTGATTCGTGACATCTGGAGTCTTCCTCAGAAGACTCTATTGGAAGGAACTTTGTTTTGCCTGTTGCTGGAGTGTGGGATGTGCAGCCGTTCGCATGCCAGTTCTTCCGGGCTACTCTCAAGTCACTGTCTGAGTCACTGACACTGTCCTGGGCCGAGTGAGGACCAGACGGCAGCCGTGCTCGGCTCTGGTCTTTCAGTTCTTCTGTCTCTGACTTAAGATCGTCAGAATTGTGTAGTAACTTTCTCCGAGCTGCAGCTGAGGCACTGCGATGTGGCAGCTTACGGCCAGAGCAGAGGCTCTCGGAGCTCGAGTCTTCTTCCACATCACTCATCAACTTTATCTTGTTGGCAGCGACAGCAGCACACTTCCGGAGGACTTTCCGGGCGTTTCCAGCCTTGCCCTTCAGATCGTCATCTGTCTCCTCGGAGTTGTTATCAGAATCACTTAGGTAGGCTCTCTTCCGAGTAGCTTTTCTGCCACATCCATTTTCTAGAGAAACAGAACCTGAAAATAAAGCGATGGGGTTAGGGAACTGTTTCCTTATTCTGGACAGTCATACTACGCAGCCACACAGGCCAGGCTGGCCGCTTTCCCAATGCCCTGCCTTAGCTTGCTAAGGTGACACTAGACACTAATTCTTCCGATGTTTCTACAAGGACTGACTGAACATGTTGATGACTGTCCTTTCCAGATTAAAAAGACTGAGACATCTCGTCACATCTAGATGAGTTCAATTACACCAATCAACACTCATTAGTCACTGACCAGCTTTTCTCTGAGCAGCTCTTGTTCTCGTCACCCTGAGATTGCTGCTTCTCAAGAAGCCACTGCGCAGGGAGCTCTCTGCAGCTCTGGAGCTCTCTTTGCTGTCCTCAGAACTATGCGAAGATGAAGAGGTAGCTATGAAGTCTTCCATTTCACTTTCTAAAACAAAACAAAAATGATAAGGTCTCCACAACAAGTATGTGTTTCATAACTCAAATATTTCATAGTCTAACTTATACTAAAACCAGATTCTTGGGGTTGCACAGATGGCTCAACAGTAAGAGCACTTGTTGCTCTTGCAGAAGACACAAGTTCAGCCCCAGCACCTGTATGACAGTTGCTCACAAGTGCCTGTAGCTCTAGTTCCAGGGGATTGGATACCCTCTTCTGGCCTTAGCGGGCACCAGGCACATGAATAAATACAGAGAAAATAAGCTGAAATTTAAAACAAAAAAATTAAAAATACTCTAAAAATGCTTTGAATGTTTGCAAATAATGAAGAAAGTGACTTAAAAAGAGGTACTTAAAAACAAGTCCACTTCAATGTTCTACATTAAGTTATGCCTGTATTTTCAAAGACTGACCACCACACACTGGGCAAGATTTAGAAAACAATTTAAAACCAAACTTCCCAAAGTTACAGAGAAACCCTGTCTCGAAAAACAAAAATAAAAAGAGCAAATTTTCATTTCAAACTTAATTAGCCCCACTAATTATTATGCTTTCTGTGACATCAAGATGTTTCTATGCTAGAAGATACAATCATTCAGGACCCTTTGACCTCAAAAGGAGGAGTTTCAGGTCTCCAGCAGCTCCTGACAATACAGTTGTAACACATGAACCTCACAGTCACACATGAGTGACATGAGCACGAGACAGTGTGCAAGCCTGTTTTATGTCAACCTGACACACAATTACCATTTGTGAAGAGCAGCTTTCAACTGAAAAACTGCTCCCACCAGATTGACCTGTGTGCAAGACTGTATGGAATTTTCTTAATTGATGACTGATGTGGGAGGCCAGAGGCTGTGGGGTGGTGCAACCCTGGGCTCATGGTCCTAGGAGCTACAAGAACACAGGCTGACATGCCTGCTTTGAAGATAGGAAGAGTCACTGAGAGCAGCTGAAGCTTGGCACTGAGAGGCCAGAGGTGAAAGTGCGCCTCAATCACAGCTGAGCCCCGGAGAGAAGTTGAGGCTTGGTACCATGTGGCAGTGACAGAGTCACTAAAGGGAGCCCAGGGAGGCTACTGGAAAAGTGTGGCCCAGCTGCAGTGTAGACCGCAGCATTTTAAAGATGCCAGGGGACCACCAAAACCAGCAGTAGCTGTGGAACGGACCTGCTCTGAACCTAGGAAGATAAGTTGCACATGCTTCAGACAATGAGTGCACCCCAGGCATACAGCACTAAACTTTTACACTGGGAATTTTGGTTTTGCTTTGGTCTGAATATGAAGGTATGTAACTTATTTTTGATTTTAAAGGATCCCACAGTTAAGAGAGTTTGGAATTCTAGAAGGACTTTGAACTTTGAAAGAGACTTTGGATGTTTTAAAAAAAGACTTAACTTTAGAATTTTTAAAAACTGTTGGGACTTTCAAAAAGTTGGGTTGTTTTATACTGTGACATTAATTTAACATGCCATCTTAGGGACAAATGAGAAAAAGGATCCAGTTGAACGGTGATGTGTTTGTGTGTCAAGTTGACATGGAGTCAGTGCTGGCTAAACACACGCTAGAATCATTTGGGAAGAGGGAACTTCACCTGAAAAACACCTCCATCAGATTGGCTGCATTATCACAGCAAAAGAAATCCCAAACAGATTGGGTATCCCAGTTTCCCGTTCTTACACACTTGTTGGTGTAGGTGTGGGTGTGGCCTTGCTGGAGGACGTGTGTCCTGCAGGCTCTAGGGTCTGACGTGTGCTCAAGTCACTTCCCATTGCCTGTTAGTCAGATATAAGAACTCTCAGCTCCTTTTCTAGCACTGTCTGTCTGCACACTGCCTTGCTTCCTGTCATGACAAGGGACTAAACCTCTGACGGGAAGCTGCCATCACAATTAAATGTTTTCCTTTAGAAGAGTTGCCATGGTCACAGGGTCTCTTCACAGCAATAGACCCTAACTAGGACAATAACCAAGACAATTTCATACTGGTGTCAAGGCTGTACACTGTACTGTTTCTAACCCACAGTAATAAGCAGCACAGCACACTACGATGTTCAACTCCTCACCCGACAGCTCAGAACCATTCCTTAGCATTTCAGATCTATGTCTTCTGGTTCTCCCTGGTGGCCCCGCTGAATCTTCAGAGTCCCCAGAGGTGAAGCCTGAAGAGGCTCCAGTGCTTGTCTTGCGGGCTGAGGACAAAGGTGCCCTACTTGAGGTAGACTGGGAGGGAGAACACATCAACTGTGGAATTACTTTTGTCTGAGATTTCATCTGCTTCTGTTTGATATTTCTGGTAAAAAGTATGGACAAGAGAAACAATTATTAATGAAACATAAATCACCAGAGAATACTCAAATAAAAGTATATTGCTTTTTAGCCTGCAAATATTCACATAAATAAAATATTCACTATTAATGGTTATTAAAGATGGATTAATAAGTATTTCCTTACTCTACATTTTACAGGTTTATTCAACTTTGGATAATGATCAGATGATCCAATTGAACAGACTATTTACCCCTAAGTATGCATTCTGTTAAGTTATAAATCAGGGTATTAGTCACATAGAAATTTTGGTAGTCCAAAGAGGGGAAAGAAGCAGGGAAAAAATATTTAAAGAAACAGTGAATAAAAACTTTTCAAATTTGACAAATTACACTTTATACCCACAGAACTGGATAAACACCCAAGTAATACAAAGCTACTCCTATGGTGGGTTAAAAAAAAAAGGAAGAAACCTTGGAAGCAGCAAGAGGAAAATAATGTATGCAACAAGGGAAGCTGGCAGGATACCAGCAGCTAATACGGTAGGTGAAGTGTCAAGATTCACTATGCATCCAAATTATTCTTCTGGGCTGGAGAGAGGGTCAGCAGCCACTCTCTCTTCCAGAGGACCCAGATTCAATTCTCAGCACCAGCACATGGTAGCTCACAAACCTCCATAACCCCAGTCTCAGGACACACATGTGATGTACACACTTACATGCAGACAAATAGCCATATACATAAAATAAAATAAAAATAAATAAAATTTCCAAACCAATTTTTGTTGGTTTTTCTCATTTTTCAAGACAGGGTTTCTCTGTAGCTTTGGAGCCAGTCCCGGCACTCACTCTGTAGACCAGGATGGCCTCAAACCGTTTTCCTTCCCCAAAACGTATTTTTAAAATTTACCTTCAAAATGAAGGTAGAATTGAAACACCAGCAAGAACACAAAAATAGAGACTACTGCAGGTTCTGCCTGCTTTGCAAAGCATTCTACAGAAATCTTCAGGCTGGAGAGATGGAAAAAGACAACAGCCGGGTAACACAAACCTACACTCTTACAACGGGACACTCAACTATGAGAGCCAAGTACTAAAAGGTTTCTTGATGCTAAAGCTAAAGAAGCCTAAATAATAAATGAGAGTGTACATCTTAAATTAAAAACCAATCATCTGCAACGCCATGCCCACTCACCTTACACTTCTGTCGGCCCGAACGGCACCATTACAACCTCGCCGTTGCTTAAATCTTTGGCTTCGCCGAAGTTTCTCCTTAAATTTTTGACCGATTTTAAAATCAAAGGAAATTTTCTTCATTTTTTCTTCAAACAAAGCAGACAATCTCAAGGTCATACTATAAATCTATACAGACACAAAAACAAAACCAGAATTACAAAGTAACTCTGTCCCAGGTCACTGTAGGTGGAGGAATACCTTCTTTCCTTCCCACCTGCCACACATCAGCAGCATCTGGAGACATCCACATGCACTGAGCACTGACGTTTCAGACTAGTGGTAAAGAGACAACTCTACACTCCACAACCCGAGACAACTCAGTGGATATCCTCAGGAGAACAAGTTAGTTTTTCCCCCACTTTAACATTGGTCCCAACCAGTCACAAAGTGCACATTTCTCCTTAACAAATTTCGAAGTTACTTCTAATACTGCTATTTGGTGTGTGTTTGGATCAAAGAAACAAAAGCATTTTTACAGCAATCATTTTGAAATTTGACTGGAATACCACCTAAATCTATATATGATACAGAACGTCTTTCATCACATACAAAGAAGACATCCAGTCACTTACAATGTAGGCATATTCCTGGTCCTCCTCAATCACTCTTGAACAACTGGGCGCCTGAGTGTGTGTCACTACCCAGCTCATGCAGCATGGAGACAGAGCCCAGGTTCTAACACATGCTAGGTAAGCACTCTATAACTGGGTCAAATCCCAAGCCCAACAAATTCAATAATTATCAAATCATTAAAATAACATCAAACTGGTCTAATTACTGGAGGAAGCCTGCACATACCCACATTAAATTCAGAAATAAGTGCACAGGTCTAATACTCAAAAGTTTACTATCAGGCTGAGAAATGGCTCAGCCAATAAAGAATGTCCTCTGAGAGCATAAGGACCTGAGTTCAAGCCCCATAATCCACATTTAAAAGGGGGAAGGGAGGGAGCAGATATAGAAGAACAGTCTTATGATCCCAGGGAGATAGGCATGAATCCTTGAGGCTAGTTAGCTAGCAAGTCAAGACTATCACTTGGCAAGTTACAAGCCAGTTAAAGACTCTTTTTTTTTTTTTTTGGTTTTTCGAGACAGGGTTTCTCTGCAGCTTTAGAGCCTGTCCTGGAGCTAGCTCTTGTAGACCAGGCTGGTCTCGAACTTACAGAGATCCGCCTGCCTCTGCCTCCCAAGTGCTGGGATTAAAGGCGTGCACCACCACCGCCCGGCTCAGTCAAAGACTCTTGTCTCAAAATTTTTCTTATCCTATTTTACATTTTTTAAATTCATGTTTGGACAGAAAAAAAATCAGAAGACAACCTGTAGGAGTTAAATTCACTCTTTCCATAATGTGGACTCTGAAAGTTAAATTCAGGCTGCTGGAGTTGACAGCCAACAAGCACCCCCTCCTGGCGAGCCACTCCTCAAGCATTGTCTCAAAAATGGTTTTTGTTTTTAAAGTGAGCAGCTCCTGGGTCTTTCTTAGTCAGGATCCAATTATATTAAGAGACATTTCCACAAATAAGCTACATCTAAAATTCTGAAATTCACACCATTCTGAGTAGCATGATAGAGTTTTATGCCATTCTGCAACTGATTTGGGACATGAATTATCTTTATGGCCATAGTATACAAACTGTATACATTATTCAGCTCATGGCAATTAAAACTATATTCATGTATCTTCTATTATATCACTATAAATGTGCTACTTACTGATAGATACAAGTTATCTCTTACCGTGTCTATTCATAAACTAATAAACTCCACCACTATCCTAACCAGCAATCTCTATCTATGTTCACATGTAACTTCATACTCACGAGAGGACCTTTAAGATTAAGAACTGTTCTTATGAGAGCTTTGGCAACAACTTGTCCAACACGGAGATCTTGTGTGTACCCAGTTATTGTACATACTCTAACCACTACTAACAAGTAGAAAGTACATGTCATGCACACTGTGTTAAAATAAAGCAAGGAAAAAAATTACCTTTGATCTTTTGTTGGGTGTATAGGCCTTTGCATTGCTAAATATCAATCGGATATCTTTGCAGAATTCCACAGGGCTATCGTAATTCCCAGCTTCTAGAGTTTCCCTTACCGTTCCAAAATCCATTGGAGTGTCTATAATATCTCGGTAATCCTGTTTTAAAAATGACAATTCACAGATGAACTTCGTGCCCTCAAAACGTAAGGGGCTAGGGGCTGCTCTTTCAGAGGACCTGAGCTCCCAGCACCCATAAAGTGGCACACAACCACCTGTAACTCCAGTCCTAGAGGATTCGACACCTCTTCCGGCTTCCCTGGGCAGTACAAACAAGGCACACTAATATACATGCAAATAAACACATTAAATACCCATACACACAGATTTTTTAAAAGGAAACATCGACACCTAGATCTCTAAAATATTCAAAATGATAGAAAGGGGAAAAGTAAAATATCGCAGAATTAGTACTTTAAGGTATATTCATTAAGATAAAAAGAAAGGTATGGTGCTGTGGGACAATGGTCTGTATCCTGTCAATTATATTTTCAATAAATGCTGATTGGCCAGTAGCCAGGCAGGAAGTATAGGCGGGACAACCAGACAGGAGGTAGAGGTGGAACAATGAGAATTCTGGGAAGAGGGAAGGAAGCTCTTTCCGCATTCCTGACCCATCCACAGAGCAAGCAAGATGTGACTGCCTCTCCGAAAAAGGTACCTAGCCACATGTAATGGGCTAATATAAGTTATAAGAGTTATTAAGAAGCCTGAGCTAATGGGCCAATCAGTTTATAACTAATGTAGACCTCTATGTGGTTTCTTTGGGACTCAACCATTGCAGGAACAGGGCAGGGCAGAAAACTCAGTCAACAGTATGGTAGAAACTATCAAATATTAAAGATTTTACTTTATCTCTATTTGGTTGGTTTTCCAAGGCATGGTTTCTCTGTTTCCTGGCTGTCCAAGAACTCTCTCTGTAGACCAGGCTGGCCCTGAGCTCACAGAAATCCATCTGCCTTTGCCTCCTGAGTGCTGAGATTAAGGGTGTGCCACACCAATGCCCGGCTTACTTTATCTTACTTTATGTTAGGATGTGCGTGCAGTGCTCAGAGAGGCCACAAGAGCATTTCAGACCCCTCTGAAGGACAGGTTATTTATGAGTTGCCTGACATGGTATGGGAAACTAAACTCTAGTCCTCTGCAAGCACTCTTAACTGCTGAGACATCTCTCCGGCGCCAACATATCGTTAAATGACAATTCATACTGGCCATGAAACAAGGGTATTTTAATGTTCTGCTTTACAGTCCTCAGTAATCCCAAGCTTGCTGTAGCAGGTGGTGTTTCGTGTTCGAGGTTCTGATCAATGTCCACATGTCCTGTTCGTTATCTCAGTCTTTGCTGTATAAAATGAGTGAGTATGCCTGTATGTAGGAATATGCACTGTGTGCACGTCTGCTGCCTGTGGAGGGCAGTGGATCCCATGGGACTGGAGTTAGAGATGGCTGTGAGCTGCTATGTGAGTGTCAGAAACTTCTGTAAAAGCAGCCAAGACCTCTTAACCTATGAGCCACCTCTAGCCCCAGTAAATTAATGTTTTGCCTACAGACAGCAAAGCCCACATACAGACCCCCCCCCCCATTTCAGTCAGTACACTGTGAAGCTATGTCTAGGTTCTTAAGTGAGTTACCATGCACAGAACTAACCTAGTGTAGAAAGAGAACATACCAACATGAATAAAGCCCGTCCTTTTACTCCTGGGTTTAATATAAATCTGCAGCCCCACTCTCTTCTCAACAACAAGGGAACTTACTGGGTACTCGACCAGGTCCACAGGCTGTCTGAAGGGCTCCGAGTCCTCGCACTGGAAGATCAAGATGAGCAAGGCTTTGCACTGCCTCCTCCAGTCGCTCTCAACACAGCTGGTGGCTCTGCTGCTCCTCTTTCTCCAGTTGTGGACCTGAAAACACACCTGCAGGTTATTTTAGCCTGGGTGGGAAATGTGAAGAGAGCACTTACACAGTATGATGTAAGATACTAGCTTAAAAAAATTTAGTGGGCTCTTCTACCTTCTGTATTGTATTAGAAGTTGTGGCTGTTTCCAACTTGTTATCTAGCTGGACAAAGCAGAGTGCTACAAACATCCAATCATGTTTCATAATGTTCTAAACACACTTTTCTAAAAGGAAAAAATTGAGGCAATCAAATATACTTTAAGAAAATATTAATGAGAGCCAGGCGGTGGTTGCATACCACTTTAATCCTAGCACTTGAGACGCAGAGGCAGGAGGATCTCCACGAGTTTCAGGCCAGCCTGGTCTACAAGAGCTAGTTCCAGGATAAACTCGAAAGCTACAGAGAAACCCTGTCTCAAAAAAACCAAAAAATAAATACATAAATAAAACAAAAAAGAGGATTAATGAGAAGAATTACAGTAACATTAAATGTGGAATGAGCACAGGGCATACAATCTAACAAGTGATTCTACCAATTCTCTCTCACCCATGCACCTTGTGTGTCACACTCATTTGAAAATGAGGTAGAAGAATAGCTCCTCACAGGGCGATGGATGGTGGTGCACGACTTTAATCCCAGCATTCAGGAGGCAAAAGCAGGTGGATCTCTGAGTTTGAGGCCAGCCTGGCCTGGACTAAAAGAGCTAGTTCCAGGACAGGCTACAAAGCTACAAAGCAACCCTGTCTCGAAAAAACAAACAAAACAGAAGGAAAGGAAGGAGAGAGAGAGAGAGAGAGAGAGAGAGAGAGAGAGAGAGAGAGAGAGAGAGAGAGAGAGAGAGAGAGAGAGAGAGAGAGAGAGAGAGAGAGAGAGGCTTCTCAACCAAAAAATGTCACAGAGCCTAGCTGTCACATGAGAAGAGATGCCTTATAGAGACCAATGTGACCACAAAGAAGACACAAAAGGTATTGTCTGGTTTGAATGAACTCAAACAGAAAGCACAGGAGTAGGGTGTGTGTCTGTGTGTGTGTGTGTGTCTGTGTGTGTGTGTACGTGAAAGAGAAAGAGAGAGACCATAATTTTAATGAGAGTCACATCAAACTTCTCCATGCTCACAGCAACATCTGGCTTGTGGAATAAAGTTTGTCATTTGCAACAGCAGATACAGCAAAGAAACGGACATAGGAAAACACTTGGCACTCCAGTTGGAAATGAAGCAACATGAAAATAAACAAGACAACTGCATGTCTAGCTCTTCCATGTTAATTAGGACAATCATTGCACAATAAAAGTGAGTATTCTATTTCTTTGGCTAGTTAATTTAAAAAAAGATAGGACCTTACTAACTGTAGTCCTGGCTGTCCTGGAACTCACTATGTAAACCAAGTTGTCCTCAAACTCAGATCTACCTGCCTCTCCCACCTGAGTACTGAGATTAAAAGGTGTGTGCCACCACACCCAAATACTTGATTTTTCTTTTTTTTTTTTGAACAGATCTCCTTACCAAATCCTAGCTAATCTACTTTTCCCCTTAAAAGAGCTTATTTTTTTTCCTCTCTATTCCAAGAAAACAACACTATCTGTACCTGAGCTTCACAATCATATGAAGAATACTCTTTCTTAGTCAAGCATTCAATCCACATTAAAATGCAACCATCAGAGATACCTTACCCGCCAAGCTGTATTCACCCACTACAGCTACAACTGCTGCTCCTACCTTACAGTCACATCAAATCCTTGGATTTGGTGCTCTATTCCCAAGAAAATGAACGGACACACAAGCCAGGCCAGTGTCCTGCAAAGCCCACAGACACAGATGCCCTACCTCCTTTCTCGTAGGAGTCCACATCTTACTCCATCTGAGAATTCAGTTCCAGAAGCAACGCTCAACTAGACATTCCTGAATTTAGTGATTTTCCCCTTTCTTTAATAAACCAAACTAAGTCATCTCATAAAATATGCAGTATCACCATATAACTTTAAGGCAGAAGCTGTAATCTATATGAATATTTGGCTTTGAACACAGAACACAAAAACCAGTTAGCCATGCAGAGGACCAGAAGATGTTTTAGGGAGATCACTATCGTCCTAGGATAACCCAGAGCACCTTACTATGGAGTTCTCACCAGAAATCATCATCTGAGCACAAGGTGTACCAGAGACATCACTTAACCATGAACATTCTCATCAAGCACCCTACTGCCATAGCTACCTGGAACATACCACAAAAGCTGGTATTAGATGACTACATTTTCTATTCTCGCTTTGAAATCAATGCATCATTATAAAGTGAAAATGTCATACCAATTCATCGGTATTCTGGTCATCATTTTCCGAAGTGTTAGACAGTTCTGATATATTTGTACAATCTTGATTCCTAAAAGTTAAATTTTCACAATTAGTCATATGAAGCGTAGTTTGTTCTCACAAGCACGCACTGCATGTGAAAATGCAGACAGTTCCCAGGCTAGACACACACAACTTTAAACACGATACACGGCTGTAACCAGTCCTCTATTTAAAAGATGGACTTTAATGTTCTAATTTAGAATAATGATAATTTAAGTGTTCAAAATCAGTTGGTAACACAGAAATAATGGTACTCTAAGTGGCCTTTTCAGGATGAACACAGCATGATTTCTCCTAGGTATTACCACAGTAACACTGATATAGCAAATACCATGAGAAAAAGAGATTTAAGACAGAAGAGAAAGGAAACAAACCAAACCAACCATCTAAATGTCAGTGAATAAACAAAGGAAAGAATGCTGAAGGGAAGCCCAAAAGAAATGACGACATGGGCACACTGACTCTGGCCAACATCAAAACCTTCACACTCGGGACAGGAACCGGGCATCCCTCCATCTCAGCTAACTGCTAACTGTGGCACTGTTATCTGCTCAATGCAACTTCTTTCCAACAATACAGAAAGTAGGGCATATGTGTTTGTGGGCTCTTTAGGACACTGTCCTGACTTGCATGTCCATTCATTTTCAGACAAGACCGGACATGTTCAGGGTTGGTACAGCCTTAGACTTAAGGAGTCTTTCAAAGAATTTGTAAAGACAAGACAGACACATGGGAAGGAAATTTATTCTCTCATGAGAAGTCTGAAGTTGGGTTATCTGTCCACACACAAAAATATGACATCTCTAAAGGAACTCAGGTCTTAATTCCCACGTCAGTATTCATAGAATTTCAAATAAGTTTGCAAAGAAAGTAAATTACAGACTATTTACACAAGTCTACTTTTACAGAGCACAATCAAAATGGATTCAAATTTAACCCAGATATTAAAAGATGCCTGGAAAACCTACAGTCTACAAAATTAAGTGACCAACATTTCAGAAAAATAAGAGTCAAGAAAACTTAGAAGACGATTAAAACAACAAAGCAAACCAGCACTGGAACGCCAGCGAGTCCAGATGTGACTCTGAGACACAAGGGCATCGGCGTACAAACTACTACAACACTGGAAACTGACACAACCTAACACTTTATACCACAGCTATTAGCCATACAGTAGTATAAAATACTTCACATTTGCTGAAGAGATGAAGCCTCAGTTTAAAGCACAGACTGCTCTTGCAGAAGAACTGGGTTCGATTTCCAGCAGCCACCTAACGGCTCACAACCGCCTCTAACTCCAGTTCCAAGGGAGTCAATGTCATCTTTCTGCTGACCTCATCAGACACCAGGCACACACGATTCGTGTGTGTGTTTGCACACACACACACACACACACACACACATATATACATACACATACACACATACAGGTTGGGGCTGGAGAGGCAGCTCAGTGGTAATAAACACTGGCTGTGCTTCCCCAGACCTGGGCTACACTTCCAGCACCAACATGGAGGTAACTAGCCTCTGGAACTCTAGTTACATGGAGATCCCACACCCTCTTCTGGCCTCCAAGGGCACCAGGCACACAAGTGCACATACATATAAGCTGGCAAAATACCCATACACTTAATGAAGTATTAAAAACTAAAACTAAATTGGTCACATTCCTTTATTGAAAGTATGCAAGGAAATGTTCCCTCAAGTAAAACCTCAGATGGGAAGAATTCAGGCAATAAACATGAGACGCTATAAAAACACAGTATATTGAAAAAAATCATTTTCCCACCACACATGAGATCACTTACTTAATAAATTTCAGAAGCTGGTCGGTTATTTTTTTAGCTGACCTTGCAATTACACTTTCCGGTTCATTAAATGTCCTTGCATTATGCTCTATATATCGGACTTCCCAAATCAATGCAGATAACCGCCTCGAAAAGAAAAGTAACATTACTTAAAAGGAAAGCAACCAAAACCTAGCAAAGTTAGCCTAGTAAATGAATGAGACGCTTCTTCAGACAGCACTAGTGAAAGGTCACTCTAAATAACCTCACGCTCTCAACTCAGTCATTAGAATCACAATAGACAACGAATTACAATTAAATCTAATTTAATTAAATTAAATCTAATTACAATTAAATCTAATTTAATTAAATTAAATCTAATTTAAATAAACCGCCTCAATCACTTTATCTCACAATGTGCGCACACACAGGCACATGCATGCATGCGTGCGTACACACACGTAGACACACAGTACACACGTGTACACACACACACACACAGCCTTTCCTTTCCACCACGCCTATGAGTACCTTTCGAAGCTGTCAAAACGAACAGTTTCATTACAAATTGGTTTCTAGCTTAAACACATGACTAGTTATAATTCCACTATAATTGTGGAATAATAATTATGTTCAACAGTATTTACATCAATGGGATCATAAAAATTTAAATAGTATCGATTACTATTAAAACAATGGGCTGGAGAGATGGCTCAGTACTTAAGAGCACGGCCTGCTCTTCCAAAGGTCCTGAGTTCAATTCCCAGCAACCACATGGTGGCTCACAACCATCTGTAATGAGATCTGCTGCCCTCTTCTGGCCTGCAGGCAGAGCACTGAGAATACTGTATACATAATAAATAAATCTTTAAAAAAATTACAAAGTGATTTTAAAATTAACAATGATTTTAAAAATCGACAACAAAAAGTTGCTATCTCTAAGAAATAAGCTTTGCTCAGACAAGTCGATTACTAACTCATGAAATGTACTACTTTTAAATGTAGGAGTTAATATTTACCTCCGTGAAAAGGGGGCAAAATTCAACGCAGTCCAGTTGGGGCTACCTCAAGACAAGCACTCTTACAGATCTTGTATTACTTTCCTTTTATTCCAGTGATGTGGGATTCCCATGTTTTATTACCTTTGGTTAATAAAGAAGCTGCTTTGGCCCACAGCAGGGCAGAATAGAGCCAGGTGGGAAAACTAAACTAAATGCAGAGAGAAGTGAGGCAGAGTCAGGAGACACCTTACAGCTGCCCAAAAACCAAGATGTGAGGGTAACCATGAGCCCATGGTAAAATAGAAAATATAGAAATGGGTTAATTTTAGATGTAAGAGCTAGCTAGGAATACACCTGAGCCACTGACCAAACAGTGCTGTAATTAATATAGTTTTTATGTGATTATTCAGGTCGGGTGGCCAGAAACGAAGCGTAGGCTCCATTTACATTTCCGTGCTCTGTCTGCATGTACACCTGCAGACCAGGAAAGGGCATCAGACTTCACTACAGGTGGTTGTGAGCCACCATGTGGCTGTTGGGAAGTGAACTCAGGACCTCTGAAAGCACAACCAGTGCTTTTAAACGCTGAGGCATCTCTCCAGTCCTTTCCTTTTATTTCAAAGTAGGCTTTGTATCACAAAGCAATATGTATCTAAATTTCTATCTACATTATCATGAAAATGTGAGTTACACTGTTTCATAAGCCTTTACCATCTTTAGTTCATGGTTATGAATGAAGCTGTGACTGAATTACAGAGTGGTTCAACAGTTAACAGCACTGGCTGTTCCTGCACTCATTATGTGGAAACAACCACCTTTAAATACAGCTCCAGGAGATGGAGCTCTCTCTTCTGGACTCCAAGGAAATGTGTATGCATAAGGACATACATACATGCGTATACACAGACAGACAGATAAAAATGATTAAAAAAATTAAAGTTCTAGTAACTCATGCATTTAAAAAGAATTTGACAGGCTGAAAAAAAAAAAACAGGATCTGATTTCTAACACACGCACACATGAATGAAGCTTGGTATATCATCTGATGCCTGACTACCCAACATATGTCATTCACCCCAAGACATAACAAGCAACAACAGGAAATCATGTTCACCAGCACTGAAAACTCATAGTAACCATCTGCAAGCTGTGCCTCTCATTCATGCTGGTTACCATGTCCTAAGAGCTCTTTATGATATTGTGAAAGGGGTGCTCTACTAACCTATAAAATCGATTAACAAGTCTCATTCGAATTGTGTAAAGATCAGTTGGATAAGCCACCACTGTACAGTACTTTGGATATGTACATAGATCCACCGGGCCTGCGAAAGCTGCTGCTATATCTGAAAAAGACAAAATTCTAAGCTTTTAAACAGTAAGTTCATTACCTATAGATGACAATTCCTAAGAGAGAGCTCCATCTCAGAGGGCACTGTGTGAGACTCACCGAGGCTCAGGAGCTGGTCCACACCACTGATGATACGCTCACACTCCTCATCTCTGGACTTCCGGCCCCATTCACCATCTTGGGGTTTGTAAAGCAATTTCTCTAGCTCATCTGAAGTGACAGAGATACTTGCTCCCAGTTCTTCTGGTGGATCAACTATGACAAATTCCATTTTAAAGAAAATTAAAGAGGAGGTATGGGGGATCAACCTCTAACATGCAATCTATACTATATACACAAGCTCAACTGGAAAAGATCATTAACTAAACTACTTCTTTGGGCAAAAGAAGAACTCAACCCTTCAACATTCTAAGTTGTTTACAGAGATTACAAGAACTGTTTGAATTGAGGTGGAAGCACTATGACCCGGATAAAGACTAAATAGAGAACATCTCCTTCCAAAAGTAATGTTCCAGGCACCACTGGGGCTGGAGAGATGGCTCAGCATTTACCAGCACTGGCTGCTCTTTCAAAGGTCCTGCGTTCAGTTCCCAGCAATCACATGGTGGGCTAGCAACCATAAATAGTGAGATTTAGTGCCCTTTTCTGGAATGCAGACATACATGGAGGCAGAACACTGTATACGTAATAAATAAATAAATCTTTAAAAAAAAATAAAAACTGAGCCAGGTGGGTGGTAGTGTATACCTTTAATCCCAGCACTCAGGAGGTAGTGGCAGGTGAATGGATCTCTGATTTCAAGGCCAGCCTGGTCTACAGAGCCAGTTCCAGGACAGCCAGGGCTACACAGAGAGACCCTGTCGGGACACCACCACTACCCCACCCCCCGTGGCCACGTGTGCTGGTGATAAAGTGGGTCATGTGGCAGATGAACTGCTAAGACACCTACAATAAATACGATCTCCAAGACCAAAAGAAAACAAACAGGTATCACACAGTTTTCTTCTAGCAAAGCTCTAAGACTGTGTTCAGGACATTCATGAGTAGACAAAAGCATGTCCCACTATGTGCATAACTGAGAAACATTGGAAGAAAAATAATCTCAGAACTTATGACAAATATGTACCATTGTCAGGAATTGGCTCCATGTCCCATGGGCTAAGCTTTTCAATTTCAGTATTGTCCCACCTGTTTAACAAACAGGAAGCATTAGTTACCTTCCCCCAAAACAAACTACAGCATAGCAAGACATTACAAAAAAAATACCAAAAATTAGCCTAACTGCAGGAATTACATTTCCAACATTAGTATTAAAAAATTGAGAAAGGCCAGGTGGCGGTGGATCTCTTAGTTTGAGTCCAGCCTGGTCTACAAAAGGGATTCCAGTACAGCCAGAGCTGTTTCAAAACAAAAGTTATAGCCAGGTATGGTGGTACATGTTATTAACTTCAGCACCTGGAAGGAAAAGGTAGGAGGATCTCGAATTCGAGGGCCAGCCTGGTCTACATAGCAAGTTCTAGAATAGGAAGGATGACACAGATAGACCCTATCTCACAAAAAAAAAAAAAAAAGTGTTTATGCGGGGGCTAAAGAGATAGCTCAGGGGTTGGGGCACTGGCTGCTCTAACAGAGTACAAATGTTCGATTCCTAGCTCCACTATCTGCAAATCCAATTCTGAAGGATCTGACTCCCTTTTCTGGCCTCTGAAGGCTACCAGTCATGTTATGGTACATGCAAGCAAATTATCCACATGGAAAAATAACTAAATTAAGGTTTACAAAAACATCAGAACTCCTAAGCAAACTGCCCTCAGAGTAAGGGAAGCACAGTCAGTGTTAAAGCTTGATCACCAGACTTTTTTATCCTATAGCCAGCTAGTGGGTGAGGTGAAGGTTTTTGTGACTATTAATACAGTATCAATGCTGACCTGTGTCTCAGAAATATTAGCAGCAACAGGTGTATTACAGGTCTCAGGGACATACTGGAGGTCACTGACCCAATGGCGCAAAATACACAGACCCTGATCATGTCAGTCACACGGTGACCTGACACAGCAAGCAGTTTCTCTCTGTATACAGACCTTACAACATAACACTGGAAATGACTGTCAGGATACTGCGGTTGATACGGCTCTTGACTCAGCACAGTTCCAAACCACCAAGCATCATCAATAATAGATCGAAATCTGTCACCTATAAGAGAAGTGATCAAGTCTGTGGTGTGCATCTGCTAGCATTATGGACACCTTCTACCTATAAAATACCATAATACATGAAAAACAGATCAAGTGCAAAGTTTAAGAAATTCAAAGTCCTTAGCCTTCTGGGTATATCACAGAGGGTGCTAAGGCCCTGTGCTCAACCAACATGATGAGAGAGAGACAGAGACAGAGAGACAGAGAGAGAGAAAGAAATTCTCTACTGGGTGCAACTAAAATACACTTGAGAAATTTATGAAATATTCTAAAAAAAATCTGCAGGAAAATTTTAACAGCTATGATTAGTCTTACGATTGCAGTTGTCACTATAAAATACAACTGGTGTGGGGTGTCCTTATGTAAATATGTTGCTTTCATTGGTTGATGAATAAAGTTGTTTTGGCCAATGGTTTAGCAGAGTAAAGCCAGGCAGAAAATCCAGAGATAGAAAGTAGGCGGAGACGAGATGTCATATAGCCACCCAAGAAGCAAGATATGAGGTAACAAACCATGAGCCTTGTAGTAAAATATAAAATATAAGATATAAGAGCTAGCTAGGAATACACCTGAGCCATTGGCCAAACAAAGTTGTAATTAATACAGTTTCTGTGTGATTATTTGGGTCTGGGTGGGCAGGAAATGAAAGCGCAGTCTCTGTCTACATACAACATGAACATACGCTGAAAATCCTTACAAATCTCATGAGTAACGGGGTCTGCAGCCAGTGAAATAGGTTAAGGAATAAAGACACAGGCCACTATGCCTGCCTGAGTTCTATCTTCAGGGACTCTTACGACAAAAGATCACAGCCTTCCCCAAGTCCTGACCTTCACACAAGCCACATGACATGCTCTCACTGACACATACACACTTAAAATGCACGAAATAAAGTTTAAAAGAAAAGGTTAAAAACCAGGTCTGAAAATACTCAAGCATTAAAAATGTATTATTGTTTAAAAGAACTACATAGCCACTAATCAATTCTACTGTCTTACAGTAATTCAACAGAAGAAAGTAGAGCTTTGTACAGGGATGTTGAGACGGCTCCTACAGAGCCCTGCAGATTCTACAATGTGTACTCGGGTAGAATGGGTCTGTGGCCTAGCATGAGCCCCCGCACTCCCCCTCCGACCCCAGTCACTATATATCAAAATTGTCCCTTGCAGTAGAGGCTCTAGACTATAAGGATTTTAAAGCGCCCTACAGCAACACTGAAGCCTGACTTCACTTCAGTAGATACCAGTCATTTCATACTATAAACTAACCCCGCATTTTTCAAACATCAAAGTCACCCATCCATCTATCTGACCCCTCTGTGAGTTCAAGGCCAGTTTGGTCTACAGTATATTCCAGGCTAGCCAGGGCCACAGTGAGAGACTGTCTCAAAAAAGTAACTCCTTAAAACAAATAATAATAGGATAATTGTAGAAGGAAGCGGCGGGCTGCGTTCCGCCGCCCAGTTCCCAGCAACCGGCTAGCTTTATCCGAAATAATTACACGGAAACTGTATTCTTTTAAACACTGCCTGGCCCATTATCTGTAGCCTCTTATTGGTTAATTCTCACATCTTCCTTTAACCCATATTTAGTAATCTGTGTAGCACCATGAGGTGTGGCTTACCAGGAGAGATCTTAACCTGCGTCCATCTCAGAGAGGAGAAGCATGGAGACTCACTATGGCGACTGCCTGAAGCTTCTCCCCAACTCTCCCAGAATTCTGTTCTGTCTATTCCGCCTACCTAATTTTCTGTTCTCTTAAAGGGCCAAGGCAGTTTTCTTTATTAATTAACCAATGAAAGTAACATAGATAACTCTCCTCCATCAGATAATGGCACAGTATAAAACTGAGATCAATCAACTTCCTGTATGCACATGAACTGCAGAACAAAACCACTAGATTATAAAGGAAAACAAACCATAAAGTAGCTTAAAAAGTTTTCCACTTCCATTCCTGCGTGTGTGTGTGTGTGTGTGTGTGTGTGTGTGTGTTGGGGTGGAGGACAACGTCCAGGAGTCACTCCATAGACCATGCTGATTCCAGGACCGGACTCTAGCTGGAAGGCTGGGATACAGAGGGAGAACCTTCACCACTCAGCCATCTTGCTGATCCAAATGCTTGTGTTTTTGTTTTTACGACTTTTTAAAAATGGGGTTGGGTAGGAAGAGGGCAGCACCCACACTCAAAGAACATGCATATAGGTGCCCAGTGGGAAGACGGGCATCAAACCCCAGAGACGGATATACTGGCAGTTATGAGCTGTCTGACATGGGTGCTTGGTATTGCACTCTGCTCCTCTCCAGAGGAACGAGTGTCCTTAGAGCTGAGCGACCTTCCCAGTCTACTTCCTAAAGGACTCGTCCCCTCAAGATGTATCACTTAACTAAAGTACTGTGGCATACCACAACATTATTTTCTTCTCTTTCTTTTTGGATACAGGCCTGCTATGTAGGCCTGACATCAAAGAACTTGCTTGCTCAGTAGACCAGGTTGGCCTCAAACTCAGAGATCTGCCTGCCTCTTCCTCCCGAGTGCTGGGATTAAAGGTGTGTGTTACAAGAACTCAGTTTACACAATATTTTGGATTTTTCTTTTTCCTTTTATTCTTTTTCTTTGAGACAGGGTCTCAATATGTATAGTCCTGGTTGTCCTGGAACTCACTCTGTAGACCAGGCTGGCTTTGTATTCACAGAGAACTACCTGCCTCTCTCTGAGTGCTGAAATTGTAGGCACACACCAACGTCCAGTCCTGAAATTATTTTTTAACTATTAGATTGTTTTAAGTCAGTGCTTCTCAACCTTCCTAATGTTGCGACCCTTTAATACAGTTACTTATATTGTGGTTACCCCAACCATAAAATTATTCTTGTTGTTACTTTTTAACTGTAATTTTGCTACTGTTAAGAATAGTGATGTGGTATCTGATATTCGGAATCTGTCAAGAGCCATTCGACCCTAAAGAGGCTGTGACCACAAGCTGAGAACCGCTGTTTTAACAACTTACACAAGCACTACATCAAGGACAATTACACACGACCCAGTGTGGTGCTGCACACCTTAATCACAGCACTCAAGAGCTCCAGGACAGCCAGAGCTCCAAAGACAGACCCTGTCTCTAAAATATCAGTATTATTAATACATAACAAAACAGTGATTCCCAAACACCGTAAGCAGAAGCAATATTGTAAGGATCGAAAGTCTACACAAAATAGGTACCGATCAGCACAAGTAATAAGCCAATATATTTAAAGGCCACTTACACTTCCAGAAATTGTATAAACTGTAGTTAAAAGTGCTCTATCTAAAGAGCAGCTCATGGTTTAGTACTATATAGAATTCAGTAAGGACAGACTTACAAGGCTGCCAGTTTCTCTGTCTTGCTTCATCATAAAATTGACGCAACACAAGAAAATCGATAACATCTGGCATATCATGATATCTAAAAGAAAATTGAAAATTACCACAGTAGAAAGCAACAGTGTTAAAAGGTATAGGCACTCTGTCATTTCAAGCTCCTGAGGACATGTGCACACAAGGGTGGAATGTCATCATCCCCAAATGCCACCCACCTGTCCTCCTGACAGGCTGTCACTGGCCTGCAGCTTGCCAGCAGGCTGGACTCGCTAACCAGTGAATACTAAGTACCTGTCTCTTTCTGCCCAGCACTGGGCCACCCTCCCAGGCACATCTAACACATTTAGAGAAGATAACAAGGGACTAGAGATGGCTCAGTTAGCAAACGTGCTTTCAGGGCAATGTAAGGATCTGAGTTCTGATGGCCTGTATCCATACATAAGCCAGTTGTGCCACGTGCCTATAAGGCAGAGATAGGCAGGTTCCTACCCAAATGGTGAGTTGTAGGTTTAGTGAGGACCCTGTCTTCTCTTTCAGTCTCCAAACAGCACAGTGCAGTGTGTCCTCAACTTAAACCAGTACATCTACTACCCCCGTGTAACCAATCCCTGCATAGGCTCTAATCTGCCTGGGTGAGCATCGTGGAAGTCACTCACACAGCAAACCCCTTGCTTAATTGCTCCCTGGCAAACCTGTCCACGGGTCTACATGCATGATGCAGCTAAAGGAGAATGGCCTACTAATCAGCAAGATGTAAAATCTACATTTAAGTAATTCCACAGAAATATAATACATACCTAATGGAGAAAGATTTATCTGTAAGTCTACCAGTTGCCGGATCTATAAATGCTAGTTTGAGGCAACAGAGCGTTGGTGGTCCAACCTCATATCTTATTCCAACTATTTTGACCAACTCTTGATCCTGTAATAAACATTTATTTAGAAATTTTATTTTCTTTTTTCTTTTTTAAACGTCAATTTATCACTCCTGTACTTCTCTATGTACTACTGCTAGACTAGCCAGCTCCTAACCTGGGATTACAGACACAGTGTAATTTGCCATTGACTGCAGTCATCCTTCCCCGCCCCAGATGACAGACACCTCACACAGAGACGCCCACGCAGGCAGTCTGTGTACTGACTACAAGTCTAAGGGATTCTGGAGTGGCTTGTGATCAGTACAAGATAACCAGTCAATAGTCTGACATTTTCTCGACTTATACTTTGAATTTCACTTTTCCTGCACTTATTGTATGTATTTATTACTTGTGCACAAGCATGTGCCATGGTGCCCATGTAGAGGTCAAAGCAATACATGTAGAAGTGCATTTTCTCATTCTACCATGAGGGACATGGAGACTCAACTCAGATCTTCGAGGTTGGCAATAAGCTCTCTCACCACCTGCCCCCTACATTAACATTTTATGGAAACTACGCACTAGGCTCTAACAATGACCTACCCTGAGATCCATTTTCCTCCACGGCTCCTTATTAGGGTTCAGTTCATAGATGTTATTTCTTCTGACAGCTTCAATGTAAGCTTCATGACCCTGACGGAAGTATATCACCTGCAAAGGGAAGTGTCTGTTTACTAGGAAGCCACGGAGCAGTAAGAGCTTGGCTTTCCTGCACACATTCTGGGCGGCTTCTGCTCTCACCTCGTCACCCATCTGAGGAACAAAGGGAGACCTGCGAAGTGTCGTGTCAGTTATCCAAACAGGAGGGTGAAACTCATACAAATGCTCCGCATCTGCCAGCTCTGTTGGAGTCGTCCTTCGCAAACTCTGCCAAGAGGAGACAATAAAGCCTGGTATGAAAGGGGCAAGATACGCTATTTAATTGAAAAACAAATACTTCACTATTCAAAGTCATTTTGTCTGGCTCAATACACAAGCATGTACTGCCTTTTAAAAAATTATGAAAGTGCCTGGCTCTAATCCTCCACTTCCCTGTAGCTTCTAAAATCACTGTGGAGCTACCTAAACCCAGCCTAGGGCTCCCTCATCCCCATGCCCTTATGTCACACTAAACACCTTCTAGGCACAAGCTATTCTACTGAGACTCCACTCGGAATTTGAACACAGCCTAGTAATAATTAAGAATCTCCTTTTGTATTTTAGAATTTTGAGATAAGTTTTATGTATACCAAAATGGACTCGGACTCAGTACATAGCTAAGGATGACCTTAAACTTCTCATCTTCCTGCGGAATGTCAACACTATACCTACCCTACGTGTGCTAGAGGTAGAACTAGGGGTTCAAGCATGACAGGTAAACAAGGGACCAACTGAACTTCTTCTCTTGGTGTCACTATTGGATAGCGGCTCAGGGGCAGGTCAGACAGCATGCTGTCAGGATATCCAAGCAGCTAGCTGAGGGGACTAGGTTCCTTTAACTCAGCAACCTGCATTCCGGACCCAAAGTAAGAAATAATCATTCTTGGGCTGGAGAGACGGCTCAGCAGTTAAGAGCATTGCCTGCTCTTCCAAAGGTCCTGAGTTCAATTCCCAGCAACCACATGGTGGCTCACAACCATCTGTAATGAGGTCTGGTGCCCTCTTCTAGCCTGCAGGCATACACACAGACAGAACACTATATATTAAATAAATAAATATTTTTAAAAATACTCATTCTTACACTTAAGTGAATCTTATACTTAAGGGGATCTGTTACACAGGAAGAGAAAACAAAAACAAAACTTGACATCTTTATGACAACGGCATGAGGCAGTACCTACTGGGCATGCACTAAAGAAATAAAGCATTATTACAGCCATAAGATGAAGACATGTATATAAAATAAAATGTGTCAAGAAGAGCTGGGCAGGGATGGCACACGGTGCACACCTTTACCCCAGCACTGGAGAGACAAAGGACATCAGATCTCGAGTCTGAGAGTTCCAGGACAGTCAGGACTACTACACACAGAAACCATTGTGGGGGAGGGGCACAGCAACAAAAAACTAAAACCAAACCAACAAATGCAACAAGAGGTAGGAGAAATGTATGTTCAAAACACATCACATTTATTCCTGGTAGCAAAGTCAGGATCCACTCTAAACTATATTGACACTACTCAGGACAGTAGAACTGTACTTCTTCCAACACATTTCTCTTCTTTGCAACAGACCCCAAGACTGTTATAAAACGAATAACCTTAAAAACATTTGTTTACAAAAATAAAGCTCAAGGAAAGGTGAACTAAGACAAGAGCCAGGCCGGAGCCGGGAAGCAGTGGAGACCTGTTTAAGGAGGCAGGCTCTGTGTAGAGAGCGACTCTGCACATGCTTCATTAATGCAGTGCAGAGTTCACCTCGGTGTGAGGCTTGAGGGCCTGGGTTCAATCCCAGCACCAAGAGAAAAGAGAACTATAGAAAAAGACAAGTAATGCAAACAAGCAAACCAGAAAGAAAACACAGCATATGAATAGAGGCACGCAGTATCTTTAGGTTTGTTTTTCCTACCTCCCTTTGAGGCTTGCTTTCTTTCCTTCTTTCCCGCCTTCTCTTTGGGGGAGACATATTCTCCGTAGACACCTCATCCTCTGAACTACTGCAGACCCGGGCTGCTCGGCGGCGACACGACATCCTTAATGGAGGCTGCAAGTTGATTCCTGTGTCAGCTGTCCAGTCCGAGTATCGGGACGAGGAGTCGCTGCAACATCAGGACGTTTTTCAATTGCACAGGACCAGAATGCAAGCATAACAGCAAGTTCAGAGCAGACCCAGAGGGAATGAAGGGTGAGCATCAGAGAGGAAAATGAAGGGCCTAGGTGAAATTTAAACACCCTGCTCACACTACCATTAAAGACCAACAGACCACAGATCACAACCAAGATGGAGAAAGAAATTTTCACCAGGGCTAAAGAGATGGTTCCACCGGATACTCTTCCAGGACCAGGGTTCAATTCCCAGCACCTACATGGTGGCTCACAGCTGTTAGGGACTTCGGTTCCTGGAGATTTAATGCCATCTTCTGGCCTCCTTAGGTAATAGACACACATAGTGCCCAAACACACATTCAGGGAAGAAACTTACACATAAAATGAAGAAAGGAAGTAGGGAAGGGAGGAAGGGAGGGAGGGAGGGAGGGAGGGAGGGGAAACGAAGAAAAAGACAGAAAAGAAAGACTGATTTACCAACAATGAGAAGAAGGTAAGCACTTGGAATTTGTTTTGTTTATTTTTGGTTTTTTGAGATAAGGTTTCTCTTATCTCTGGCTGTCCTGGAACTCAGGCTGACCTCAAACTCAGAGAGATTCGCCTGCCTCTGCCTCGGAGTACGGGGATTAAAATTGTGTGTCACCACTGCCTAGCATTAGAATATTTTTGTTGAACAGCAACCTAAGCTAACTCTTAAAGGAGCTTCTTATTTTTTGTGCTTTGCGCATGCCTGGCAATTACTCCACCATCAGAGCAACATCTCCAACCTTTTTCTTTTGTCAAGTACCCTCTAAATGAGAGCCAATGAAAAGTCAGGCCTACAGCCAAGTGATAACTTCCCTCTCAGAAAGCAAAGCAGTACTAAAATTAAAATGTATTACAGAGAACCAAGAGCCCCAGTGCCTCCAAGACGCTGTAGATACTGGTCCACAAATTCCACCCTGTGTTACAAACCAAAGGAGACACCAAGGGAAGCAACTTAATGCCAAAAAGAAAGTGATAGAGTCTTCCAAAAGGCTGACCCTCTGACATGCTATGAATGCAGCAAAGGGTTAGCAAGAACTGCACCCTGGGAGTACAAACAAGTCAGAGCAGAAAAGTAGGCCTGTAAGAGAAGCTTTCAGCCCATAGCACAATTTCACCACACAGCAAGAGATGAGGACTCTTCTGCATCTCAAGTGCTTCACAACGTAATTAGTTTTGTTTTTTTCTGAGATAGAGTTGTCTCTGTAACAATCCCTGCTGTCCTAGAACTCGCTTTGTAGACCAGCTTGGCCTCAAACTCAGAGATCTTCCTGTCTCTGCCTCCTGAGTACTGGGATTAAAGGTATGGTCCACCACCGCCTGGCTAATATTTGATGTTATGGATACTGCACAATTCCCAGAATGTTTTAAAGGAATAACGCACCATACAAAAGGACATGAAGGCTAGATGACCTGTATACTATGGGTATGGGAAAGCATCTGGGCATGGCTAAAAAGTTTGTGTAAAGTAATACGAGAAAAAATGGAGGCTTAAAATCATACTGAAACCTGAGTCCTAATTAAAGACGTTTTAAAACATTTAGTAATAAATACATAAGGTTGCACACACACTTGGATGGAACACTCATTTTAAATGTGGCCTAAGATTAAGTTAACATCTTCAGTATGCACTCACTCCAGAGCTAGTCTAGTGTTAACCAGAATCAGCAGAGTTCGGACCCAGGGCAACAACTCTGACTCCTGTGCGATGCAAAGGAGGGCGGAGGGCGGTACCTTGAGCTGTCGCTGTCGTCGCTGTCGCTCCCTCGGTCACTTCTCCACTCGTCTTCTGAAGAACCAGAGCCTTCACTCTGATCACAAGAAGTCTCCTAGATTGGGAAGGGAAAAGACAATTTTGATCCCATAGGCTATGTGTCATAAAACTGTTGACATCCCTACAAGACTAGTACACCTAAAAAACTCAAATTAGTAGGAATGTAACTAGATAAAACATGTAAGGTATGCCATTTTTACTAAACCACTGAAGGGCTTTTTGAGAGGAGGTCTGGTAGTTCAAACTGGCCTCCAACTCACTGAGTAGCAGAGAATGGTTTTAGACTCCTGACACTGCTGGAATCACGGGTATGCATTGCCAGGCATGGCTTCTATTTCTTTTTATTTTATGTGCACTAGTGTTTTGCCATGGATGTCAGGTCCCCTGAAAAGTTGTGAGCTGCTATGTGGGTTCTAGGAATTGAACCCAGGTCCTCTCGAAGAGAAGAGCAGTCAAGTGCTCTTAACCACTGAGCCATCTCTCCATCCCCAGGCCTAGCTTCTAAATCCTCATTTTTATCAAGGTATTTTCCAAAGAGGACTTGTGAGGTTGACAGCCACCACAGTCAAGGAAATGAGGGCCATGATCTGGGCTCTGTAGGTGGCTGAGGTCATCTGGGTGCTGTCTGACTTAACCCTCGGGACGAGGCGACCAGTAGTCTCCACACTCTGACTTCCCATACGTCTCCCTACTGATGAAGCGACTATTAGATGCTTTCCCACTTGAAAACTGTTTTCCCTACTGCTCTGCTTCAACAGCTCTTCATGTACACTGAATATTTTTCCCACTGTGTGGTTTTATCTTTTCATCTCATAAGTTACCCTTTATGGAGCAATTCTGAAATTTCAATTCAGTTGCAGTTACTAATTTGCAGACTGCTTGTAAAATAAGCTTCCTGTCTCTGAAGACACCTCTGTTATATCTTCAGTATCTACAAATTTTAAACTCTTTTTTTAAACTGACATTCAGAGCTTGTGACTGACAGAGCTGTTTCTTCTCCCCAGTCAGAGCCTGAGGATCAGCAATATAAACACCTACCACCAGACAGACTGAGTGAGCTCATGGGAAAGATTAGCTGCAGGGTGATTTTGTGGAATGCATATGTCCAGCTATTACACAGTATTCACCCGAACACTGAGTTGTCTGTGCTGGCAACCAGGTGACAAATGATTTGTTTGGGACCATGTTTCCCTGACTCTGTCTCTTCTTCCCCCAGCACCACTGTCTTGAAAACTATAACAAGTCACAATGACAGCCATGATTAGTCTTTAATTATGTTCTTCTGCAATTTTATGTTAGCTGTCCTGGATTTTCCTTCTTTCCATATAATTAAATTATTATAAAAAAAAGGCGGTTTGCCAGTATCTACAAAAGTAACTTGCTGGGATTTTGACTAGAATCATACTGAATATAAGACAACGACAGAAACATCTTGAAAAAGATGTGAGCCAACAGGAATGTTCCTTTGTTGCTGATGAGAAAACAAGTGTAGTCACTTTGCCTGGATTTCAGAGAAGCTCCTGAGGCAAGGTCTATAAAATTCCCAACAACTTGCACAAAGATGCTTGTGGTCTGCACACATAATTCTCAAAACTCATTCACCAAAGTGTTACCTTCAAACAAGGAGAATACTAAACTATCACAAAAAATAAATGAGCTATCAAGCCAGAAGAAGACAGAGAGAATGTGTCAATGTCTGCTACAAACGGCAAGAAGACAACTGAAATGAAAGACAATACAGCCTATGGTTCCAACTGATATCCTAAGAACGGCTTCAATGAAGAGAAACAGTATTTGTGATAACCAGATGGGGCACATGCTCTAAAGTTCCAGGTACTCGAGAGGCTGAAGCAGAAAGGAATACATGGCTGAAGTCAGTCTGGGCAGCTATGCTCTGGTTACTGCTGTTTTAACAGGCTGGGGATCTAACTCAGTTGGAAGAATGCTTGCCGAGAGCAGGAATCCCTGATAATATCCTCAACATCACTTAAGCCAGATGAGTTAGTAGCAAAGGGGCAGGCATGAAATGGTGTCCTGAGGCAAGGATGTCAAATGTCAGCATGAGATAAGCCTGGAACACAGCAGATGCTGTCTTTAAAAATCAAACCAACAGAAAAATTTCACAGGGCTGGCAAAATGGCTCAATGCATAAACACTTAACAAACCTGACATCCTTATTTTGAAGGCCAAGATACACACCCACTGGAAAAACAAAACCACAAACACCAAGAACGATTCTCAAGTAATGATTCTCATCTGGTAAAGGACATTCCTAGCCTATGTGAATAACACAGACAGAAGAAAAATCAATTTAAAAACAAGCTACAAATCAGACTCTCTCCAAAGACTGAGAAATACTATGTAAGTGAAGAAAAGTACCTTTAACTTTCTAGAGATTAGACAGATGAAAATGGAAACCACAACAGGCCACCCTCTGGCCGTGAGGGAGCCTAAGTAAAAGTTGATAGCGCAGGGTGTACGGACGCAGAGTTTGAGCTCATAACCAAGGATGGAACATCAAGGGGTTAGGCAATAGTCGTCCTAGAAATTTGCAGATGAACGCCAGTGATGAACATACGAATAGCTGGAGCGCAGACAACTCAAACATCCATCAGCTGAGAACGGAGAGACAAAATGAGGTGTACAGCCACACACTACTATATCTCCAATGTTTTATACATGCAAGTATTATGTTACATGCTAAAAGGCAGAAAAATCAGCACCAAAGTCACTGTTTGATTCCAGAATACCCAAATGCAGAAACAGGAAACAACAGGTAACGTAGCGCAGTCTGGAGAAAATGAATACATGGTACTTTAATGATAACAATGTTTAAATATTCTTTTTTTTTGTTTGTTTTTCGAGACAGGGTTTCTCTGCAGCTTTGGAGCATGTCCTGGAACTAGCTCTTGTAGACCAGGCTGGTCTCGAACTCACAGAGATCCGCCTGCCTCTGCCTCCCGAGTGCTGGGATTAAAGGCGTGCGCCACCACCGCCCAGCTGTTTAAATATTCTTATATCATGTGTACATATGATATGTGATTTGATAAAACTAATTATAAAATTCTCAGCCAAGAAATCAGGTGGTGGTAGCCTTTAATCTTAGTACTCTGGAGGCAGAGGCAGATGGATCTCTGTGAGTTTGAAGCCAGACTGGTCTAGAGAATGAGTTTCAGGACAGTCAGAGCTACACAGAGAAACCCTGTCTTGAAATACCAGAGAAGACAAGACTCTCAGCCAGACATGACAGAAAGTGCTTGTCATGTCAGCATGCAGAAAGGATAAAAGGCAAAGAATAGTAAGGCTAGCCTGGAAGCACATTGAGAGCCTACCTCAAACTACAACAGAAACACAAACAGAAAGCCAGGTCATCTCAGACACCTGGTAGAGAGTTACCTGACTTCACAAACTCTAGGCAGCCTCCAAGACTCGGCAAAACATGGTTCTTTTCTCTAACACCCAACCAAGGGTCAAAACCAAAACATGTGAAATGTAATCTTCATCTATGTGTCACTTTTAAATAAATGTGAATTAGATTCAAAGTAAAGAATTAATTCAGGCCAGGCAATGATGGCTTATGCCTTTAATCCCAGCAGCCAGAGACAGAGGAAGATGGGTTTCTGCAAGTCAAGGTCAATGTGGTCTACAAAGCTAGTTCCAGGACAGCCAGGGCCAAACAAAGATATCCTATCTTAAAACCATGCCACCAGGAAAAAAGGACTCAGGGAATAAAGTGTGCTTGCTGGGGCTGGAGAGAAGGCTCAGAGGTAAAAAGCACTGGCTCTTCTTCCAGAGGTCCTGAGTTCAATTCCCAGCAACCACATGGTGGCTCACAACCATCTGTAATAAGATCTGGTGCCCTCTTCTGGCCTGCAGGCATACATGCAGGAAGAACTCTGTAGACATAATAAAAATCTTTTAAGGAAAAAAAAAAGGCATGCTTGCCGTCAGGCCTGATGACCTGAGTTGGATCCCCAAAGCCACCTCGTGTAAGCAGAGTACGACCTGCTACAAGTCACAGCCTGACTTCTACAAGCACACCATGGCATACTTATACCTACCTATATACAAAATAAATGTTTAAAATTTATTATTTAAAAAAAAAACAGAATTAAAATAAACTCAGCAGAATCTGTTGGCACAGGCCTGCAAGCACAACCATGTGGTAGACAGGAGAGCTCCCTATGCAAGGCCTGCCTGTCAGACCACACTGAGCTGACCCCCAGTACACCTACCATGTCTACCATGCCTAGCTCAACACCTAACGCCAGAGCACAAGTGCACACGTGAGACAATCTTTACAAAGTGCTTCTACTCACATGTCTGAGAGAGCCTGAAGATTCATTTCCAGAAGATAATTCACACCGGCCCGCACTTCTTCCACCATAATTTGCATATTTACGCCTACAAGTTCGTTGTCTAGACTGGGACACTAAAACCACTGAATCTGACTAAAACAAAGAAACATGAGCATTATCAACAAAATGGGCATTGTATGGGGTTAACTACAAATGGCATGAAAGAAACAAAGATTAAAAATAATTTTGCTAAATATTGTTTACTCTCAGTTGTTATTTTTTACTTCTAATTCCTCAGAGAGCTTAAAAAAGCCAGTTACCTTCCATACACTAACTTGTAAGTTACCGTGTTACCATTAATGACATAAAGCAACAATGAACAGGGTTGCACAGGTTGGGGTGTAAGTTGGTAAATACTCACTTAGCAAGTACAACTCTCAGTAAGGTTCAATCCCCAGCGTCCCATATACCTGGGGGTGCTGGCACACACCTGTGTAATCCCAGCCCTCAAGAGACAGAGGGAGGAGAATTAACAGCTCACAGTATCTTTGGTTATGCAAGGATGAATATAAAACTCAAGAGGCTCAGTGGTTTTGAGCCTGGGCTGATGGGCCACAGCACTAGAGCTCGACTCCCAGCACCACGTAGGCATCAGTCCAGGCTACCCAACATCTTCTAGTCTCCACACCCATGCCAAGCGTCTTACCCTCCTAGAACTGCAGCTGGCAAAGACACACACAGTAAAATAAACTTTAAAAAAAGTTGTCAAAAATTTAAAGTCATCCTTGGCTATACAGCTTATTTGAGACAGAGTTTGGTTAACTGAGACACTATGACCCATCCAACCCACTACCACCACCACCAACCACCACCAACCACCACCACCACCACCAAAACCACCACCACCACCACCTAAAATAAGAAAAAAATTCCAGCAACTGAGTTTAGAGGGGCACGGACCAAAACAGTATGTGACTGAGACTGCTGGAGCTCCAAGAGCTCGCATGGCAGCTACACAAGCTGACAGGTGGCTGCGTCAGGAACAAAGCAGACAGCAGCTGGGAAGGGATAAGAAGGGATCCTGATGGAGGGTCATTGGACACTGTCAAAAGGGTGCTTTAATGCTGCAGAACCAACCGTATACTGAGAATGAACAGTTCTATAATGGCTTTAAGCACCCAACCACAGACCTCAAGCTATTAACACCATATTTTTAAAAAGCAACTGACATCTTTATACATCACAAAGAGCACTGAATGTTAGTTTTGTGGTAGGAGAGTCGAGGTACCTTTGGTGAGAGCTGGAAAGACTTCTTTTTCCTCCCTATCACATAAAGGTTTCTCTCCTCTTCGCCTTTCTCAATGCGAAAATCTTCCAACCGCCTACAAAATAAGTATGTGGTTACAGGCTCTGGGACTGATATAAATAGTAAATCACTACAGTTTTAAAAAACATTCATAAACCTTTAAAAGATACATGAAATGATTAAACTCAGAAACATTCAGCTGGCATAGTGAGTCTTTCCATCATGTGGAGGCCCTCAAAGTCAGGGCTCACTGAGGCTGTGGAAGTGAGGTCCTACCTGAGACATACCTCAAAAACAAACTGCCTAGAACTTTACATTATTTTTTTTTTTTACTTTTTAATATCACTAAAAACAAAATCTCAGTGAAACCTACTCACTAAATACAAAAACATTCATTAACTTGATGCGGTTGTATGAGGACCACTTCAACAGGACATCCTACCTACTTCAGTGCTCTCAAGTGTCTCCCACCGTTTTCAAGGCTCACACTTCCTTTCTACAAATAAAAGTGAAAGCAACATGCTCCTATGCAAATGATTCACCTTCATGCTCTGCACCCCACATTAACACGGCACTGCTGCTCACTTTTGTGTGCACATCACTCACACTGCACGGGACATGACTGGAGTAGGGGAGCGTTAAACTGGGGAGCACACGTTACCATCAAGTTAAAAACAGCATGTGTCTTCTCTGTGGAACAGACTCTTAAGGTACCGTGATTCTAATCTGAACACTACCGAAATATCTGGCTTGATGTTTGTAATGTCTCAGTGTAGAAAGGCGGTGTCCTAACCGTGCTGCCTATGTAACAATAGACAAGGAACAAACCCTGACTTTGAAGGACACTAAAGTAAAATGGGGGAAGGCATGAGTGTCTTGCCTGCAGTTGTGCATGTGCACCACATCTGAGTCTCTGGAACTAGCGTTACAGAGGGCTGTGAGCCAGTATGAGATGCTGGGTCCCTCTAGAAGAGCAGACAGTGCTCTTGCCAATGAGCCACCACTCCAGCCTGGACTTTTATATTATTTAAAAATCTAAATTAAAACAAAACTGAAAGAAGAAGAAAATGAATTTTTATTTTAATGGAAAAAAAAAACAAGAACATGTCCAGTTTTCCGCAGATCTGTTACAACTGCATGATCAAGACTATTAAGAGGAAACCTCTCTTTTAAGAGTACCCATGACAGCCAGGCAGTGGTGGCGCATGCCTTTAAGCCCAGCACTCAGGAGGCAGAGGCAGGTGAACCTCTGAGTTCAAGGCCAGCCTGGTCTACAGAGCTAGTTCCAGGGCAGGCTCCAAAGCTATACAAAGAAACCACATCTTGAAAAGCCAAAACAAAGGAGTACCCATGACAAACTAAACAAAAAGATCCTGATTGCATTATTACCTAACCAATGAATCTAGCATTCATAGGTGCTGACATAATAAAAACAGATGTCACACGTGCCTTATGACGTATTACACCAGCCTTGCAAAAAAGAAAACATTACATTTGATACCGCTGGTGACTTCAATACTGACTAAACCTTTGGTTATATGGAAAAACTGAATATGTTTAATGATGTGGTAGAGAAAATAATGTTGACTTTTTAGGAACACATGCTAAATTACCGAAGAAGACATTATGTGTCTTTATTTCTAAATGACACTGAAGGAGAAACAGCGACTTCAGAGATGAAACAAAACTGGCAATGACATAGTTCACTATATAACAATGCTGGGAAACTAGATTCTGAATCCTCTCCACAATTAAAATACATCTCATGCATTACTGAAATACACTTAAATGGCTGTATCTACTACAAGGTGTGTAGACAACGACGTGAAAACATCCGACAGCTAAGAGATATCCTTCAGACCTGAACAGGCCTGGTGGTGCCTCTGGAACAACCACTCTCCGCTTCCAAGCCTGCAGGTCACGCTCTGTGGCAATCTGACTCCGGGGAGCATTCTGATGCATCTGACGAACACCTTCAACCTGTCCACTCCGGCGGAGACCGATGTTTGGAGGAGACTGAATGTCTAAACTCGGTCTTCTAAAACCTAGAAAAAATTATCAGGAAATTAGTTTGAAAATATTTCAAAATTATTATTCACTTAACATGTGGTGATCTGAAAGAAAATGGCCCCACAAGAGAGTGGCACTTTTAGGAGGTCTGACTTTGCTGGAGGAAGTGTGTCACTGCCGGGTGGGCGCTGAGGTCTCCTTTACTCAAGCTATGTGCTGCATGGTACACAGTTCACTTGTGTTGCTTGCAGGTCAAAACATAGGACTCCTCTCCTTCTCTAGCACCATTTTTGCCTTCACACTACCATGTCCAACATGATAATGGACTAAACCTCTGACAATGTAGGCCACTCAATCAAATGCTTTCCTATAAAAGCTGTCATGGTTTTGGCGTCTCTTCACATCAATAGAAACCTTAAGACAATACAACAAAAATGCATTCTTCCACCAGGTGGCAGTGTGATGTGGGAGAGTCTTCTGTTTGTGTTAATTTCATTGGTTAATTAATAAAGAAAACTGCTTGGCCTGATAGGTCAGAACATAGGTGGGTGGAGTAGACAGAACAGGATGCTGGGAAGAAGGGAAGTGAGTCAGATGCAATGAAGCTCCGACCCAAAATGGACATAGGCTAGAATCTTCCCGGTAAGCCACCCCTCGTGGTGCTATACACATTACTAAATATAGGTTAATAAAAATGTGAGAGTTAGCCAGTAAGAGGCTGAAGCTAATGGGCCAAGCAGTGTTTAAGTGAATACAGTCTGTGTGTTGTTATTTCGGGTGTAAAGCTAGCCGTGCGGGAGCCGGGCAGGACGAAAAGCAGGCCTGCCCACAGCTCCTCACTACAGAGGTGGCGGTGCAACACCTGTAATCCCAGCACTCAAAGGTAGAGGCTGTGAGTTCAAGGTCAGCCTGGTCTACAGAGCAAGAGTGAAACCCTGTCTCAAAACAGACAGAGAGAGACAGGAAGGAAGGGAGAGAGGGAGAAAGGGAGGGTGGGAGGGAGAGGAAATTCTTCTTAGGAAATTCTTAGGACACATACTCCAAATCAGGGAAAGTAAACATACTAAAAGTAACTTGCAAGAAGAAAAATTTTAACACACTAAAGAATACTTAACATTAATTGATAAACTTCAGTTTGAACTTTAGGAAAAGCCTTTGTAAGGATGTACGCCGCCCCCTAAGTTGGCATGACTACACAAAACAATGCTATGACCTGGGCAGTCAGGCAGGCAGGCAGGCAGATGTCAACAACCTCAACTCCACCTTCCTGGGGTCTCGGCCTCCATGAGACACATACACACACACACCACAGCACAAACACATTCTCACACAGACATACATACATACAAGTTAGTATAATTTCAACAATATTTTTTATTTAATTCCCACAAAGGGCTAAAGACGGCCCAGCAGTTAAGAGCATTTAGTGCTCGTTGAGAGGCCCTGAGTTTAATTCCTAGCACCCATGTCAAGTGGCTCGAACTGCCTTGAATTCTAGCTCTTGGTAAATAACCCTCTTCTGGTTCCCACAAGCACTTAAACACAAAAGGCCAACACTCAAACAGGCCAACACACACACACACACACGAGAGAGAGAGAGAGAGATGTGCTCCGAGAGAACCTAAAATTCAGATCCCAGCACCTGGATCAGCAGCTCACAACTAACTCTAACTCCGACCCTCTTGTGGCCTCCATGGGTACTCACACACATGCATAAACATACATGCACAAGAGCGTGGCATGGCATGCATTCAACACAGACATGTCTGTAATAAATAGGGATAAACTTTACACATATGAAATTCTATGGCAATGCCTGGACACTGGGAGTGGAACGAGACAGGTGATGGCACCGATTGCAGTGAAACGTTCAGCTAGAGGCCAAAGACAGGGCAGCCCACTGTGAGCTAAAAGCACTTTGTTGCCTTAAGTAGCCTAAACTGCCCCAAAGAACACACCTTACATATTAATAGCTATATTAAATATTAAAGATGTAACACACATCTTTAATCCCAGTACTGGAAGGAAGAGACAGGTGGATCTCTGAGTTCGAAGCCAATGTGGTCTACAGAGTGAGTTTTAGAACAGCCAAGACTACATAGAGAAACCCTGTCTTGGAAAAGAAAAAAACAAAAGCAAAAAACCAAAACCAACTCATTGGTATGCAGTGATTCCTAGATTAGGACAGAAGGCAAGGTGCAAAAAAATGTGGACTTGCAACTATGATTGTTAAGACAGCGTCCTAATGGACATATCAACACTGGAATGGAGACTCACTTCCAGCTCATCCTAATGGACACATCAACACTGGAGTGGAGGCTCACTTCCAGGACACATCAACACCAGAGTGGAGACTCACTTCCAGCTCGTCCTAATGGACACATCAACACTGGAGTGGAGGCTCACTTCCAGGACACATCAACACCAGAGTGGAGACTCACTTCCAGCTCGTCCTAATGGACACATCAACACTGGAGTGGAGGCTCACTTCCAGGACACATCAACACCAGAGTGGAGACTCACTTCCAGCTCGTCCTAATGGACACATCAACACTGGAGTGGAGGCTCACTTCCAGGACACATCAACACCAGGGTGGAGACTCACTTCCAGCTCAACCTAATGGACACATCAACACCAGAGTGGAGACTTACTTCCAGCTCGTCCTTAAACACAGATTTAGAAGAAAGTAAGTCTCCACTCTGGTAAGTTTCCGGAAAGACGAGAATGTCAAAACAAGGAAAGACTGAACATACTTTTCCCTTAAAAATACGGTTTGCTCTCATGTCATACATTTTTTAAAAAACTCCACCTTAGAGCTGAGAAGGCTGAAAGCCTTTCAGAGTTTGAAAAATCTCAAATCCACTATCATTCCATTTTTTGAGTTAACAATTTTTCAGAACACCAGATGCAAAAATACACTGCTCATTGGTTTCTGCAATGCATGTACCTAGCAAAGACGTCACCTCTCTTTGCTGCAGTACTACCATGTTCAAGTGGAATATCTCACTGGCACTCACCCCCTCTTCGGGGAGTCTCCTCCCCATGTGAAACTCCGTTTGCAGTCGCATCCTGATCCAGTCCCAGTCTCTGGTCCTGCTGCTGCTGCAACTGCCGGATCATCCCATCAAGAATGCTGGATTCGGGGCTGGCTTCAGCAACGTCATTGGTCTGTAGGCTTATGATCTGTTCAATCACCTCTCCATCACCTACAAAGTCATCCACCACTCTGTAATCGTGATATGTGGGAGCAGAGAAACTAAAATCTTCACTAAAACACATCAACAGAGCTGGGCATGAAGCTCAGTGGTGGAGCACCTGCCCAGCATGAACAAGACCCTGTATTCCAGGTACCCTGAACTAAGGAAAACAAAAACACAGTACTACAATGAATTTCTTTTCAAAAAATAACCTAGTAGGAAAATACCCTACATACAACATATTAACAAAAGGATTAAAAGCAAAAAGACTGGAATACTAAGTCCAGAAAGCAAGCTGCCTGTGGAGTTCCTCTAACTCGGCAGCACACACTGTGCTGCACAGAAACTGCTGTTCAGACTTGAGGTCTGGGACAACCCACGGCCGGCCTGGGTGGTGGCCCAGAGACCAGGTATAGACGTACTGCCTACTGAAGCAGGACAGCCTACTCTACATAGAAAATTACAGACAAGCCAGAGATAAATAGAGAAACCAGAGAGACAGACAAGACAGACACAAAGACAAAGATGGAATTTGCACTTACTTGTGGCCACATAGCCTAGCTGTGGAACCAAGTGCTCGTCTGCTGAGTTTTCTCGACCTGGCACTAATCTCTGGTACTTGGTTGGATGAGGGTTTCCATCTACATCTACCAAGAATGGTGGGGGCATAAGATGAGGTGCCTGTTGTGTCTGCTCATCTAAGACATAGTTATTGGAATCTCGTATCAGTGGTCGGTAGTCAGTATGGAAAAACATCTGATCAGGAATCTAGCAAAGTAAAGATCATGAATAACATTTTTTTAGATATTTGTTACAAAAAATATTAAATAAAGGTATGTAAAATTAAAAACAGGAAATTAAATAACTATTTCCAAACTACCTCTCCCAACTATTCATACGCTATAAGAAACATAAGAATGACCTTTTCATATGGTTTGCTGCATCCAAAACCAAATATCAGAAGATGCCCATGAGAGTCTGTACAGGCAAAATGCTGTCCGTCCTGCGAGAACTTACAGTCAAACACGGCTCCATGCCCTTGTCCTTCGATCTAGGAAAGCCCAGAAGAAAGAACATTAGGCACATTAACAAGTTCTATGACTGTCTGCTTAAATTTATGCCACATGCTCATGGGGGCCTACACAGGCCAGAGGGGCCTAGGACCATCTACAACAGGGTGGGACAATTGTCTGTATTCTGTCAAATAGTTTCAAATAGACGCTGATTGGTCAGTAGCTAGGTAGGAAGTATAAGCAGGACAACCAGACAGGAAGTAGAGGCGGGTCAATGAGAACAGGAGAATTATGGGAAGAAGGAAGTCCTAGTCTGCAGTCCTGTCCCAGCCACAGGGGAAGCAAGATGTGACTGCTCTTCCAAATAAGGTACCAAGCCACATGGCTAACACAGATAAGAATAATCGGTTAATATAAGTTATAAGAGTTATATAAGCCTGAGCTAATGGGCCAATCAGTTTATAACTAATGTAGACCTCTGTGTGATTTCTTTGCGGGAACCTCGGTCAACAGAACAGGAGGAACAGCTCGGTCAACAGAACAGGAGGAACAGGCAGGTGTCAGCACAGGTCGAGTACTAAAAAAACACCAAACTCAGTTCTTGTGCAACAGCATTGGGTGAGCTGTCTCTCCAGCTACTATGCAAGCACTATGAAAAGTTTTAGATTTACTTTATTTTGGATGTGTGGGTGGTTTACCTACATGTGTGTATGTGCTCCAAGTTCATGCCTAATGTGTCAGGTCAGAAGACACCAAATCCATGAAGCTCAAGTTAACTGATTCCTCTGGTGAACCGACAAAGCTCTCGATAGCTGAGCCATCTATCCAGCCCTGAGTAAACAACTTTGCTATGGAAAGTTCTTGAACATGGATAACAATCTCCAATATATTCAATTAATATCTTGAAAAAAACAAAAACCCTAGGCCTCTCAAATGGGCAGTGAGGTAAGGAGGCCTTATCATACAAGGTCAATTATTCTTTGTTTAGAGATTAAATATATTCCACTTAGTTTGAATTAACATAGTTTGTTTAAATTCAAACTACAACATCCTGGAGCCAACCACAGCAGCACACACCTTTAACTGTAACACGTAAGATGCAGTCAGGAGCGCAGAGAGTACTAGACAGCTCAGCCATTTAATACAGGAAAGGCACTGGGGCAGCCAATCTAGACCCAGATCAAACACTGCCTTTTTCTCATGTTATGAGCATGTCAGTGAGTTCTTCAATAGAATCCTCATTTGGTTCTAGAGTCTTAACTACTGACTTAGTTTTATACTGAGATATATACTGACTGACAGGGCTGGAGAAGGGGCTCAGCAGTTAAGAGCACAGGCACCTCTTCTAGGGGATCTGGGGCTCAATTTTCAGCAGCACCCACAATGTGGCTCAGAACGATCTTTATCTCTAGTTTCAGACAATCTGCAGCTGTCTTCTGGCCAACTGGGCATTGCACACACATTATACACATGCCAAACACCCGCACACATAAAATAAATACACTGACAGGCATACACATAGAAATAAAAAGCTATCTAAGTAAAACTTACGAATATCTGTAAGTTTACAGAATGCCATGAACATATGTGTATGAAGCTATCAGACTAAGCTTCTACTACTTTGATTTGTATAAAAGTTGCCACTGCCTGTCAATCAACTTCTAACTAACTCTCATAACCCATAAAAGCACAAATAAAAAACTCGCTTCACTTACCATATTAAAATAATGTTTCATCTTGGTGCCTTTTGTAATATCCCATATAAATATGCTGCCATCGTGTCCTGCAGATAACATAATTCTGCAATCAAAGGGATGTGTCTCCAAAACAAACACTTCATCAGCATGTCCCTTTATTCAACAAAGTCATAATATTAAGGATAGTTTGCAACTTACATGTTGAAATTAATAAAGTCATATATAAGGGCTTTAAAATATACTATCAACAATTATACATGCATATAAATATTCCTAGTCATTTGAATCATTTAAATAAAAATGACTTATTCAGTATATTCATAACATCAATGTTATGGTTAAAAAAGGGGGGCTTTAAAAAAGGGGGGGTTCAGGGTCACTGACCCTGTGAGTTTGAGGCCAGGCTGTTTTATATAGGGAGTTCCAAGACAATCAGGGCTACAAAGAGATCCCCTACCTCAAAACACAAAACCACAGGTTCAAGGTCTTTCTGACATATATACCAAGTTGAAAGTTAACCCAGACTTCTCTCAAAGACTAAAAAAAAAAAATCTGAGTTTGGCATGGTGGCAAACACCTTTGATCCAGCACAAGGGAGGCAAAGACAGGCAGGTCTGAGTTCAAGGTCAGCCTGGTCTACATAGGGAGTTCCAGGACAGTCAGGGCTACACAGAGAAACTCTGTCTCCAATCAATCAACCGATCAATCAGTAAACTTAAAAAGTAAATAAAAATTATTAAAGTAAATTAAAAATTCTGAATTATCATACCCTATTGGAACTACCTACCAGTAAGTTATGAAGCAGCTGTCCAGTGTAGGAATTCCACACTTTGAGGACATGGTCATTCACAGCTGTGACTACAATGCTGTCATCCTGATTCCAAGCTATCATTGTAACTTTGGGTTTCATAAACCTCTCCTCTTCAGAAGACGTGTCTCTAACAAAGCAAAGACACTGTGTAAACTCACTTGGAAAGCACACCACACAAGGTACAGTCCCTCATTAATACAAATGTTAATAAAGAAATCTAAGATGAAGCTCAGTTGGTGAACTGCTTGATCCCCAGTACAAAGGTATAACACCAAGTAAGGCAGTAAAAGCCTGTCATTCCAGTAGGTGGGAAGTGGAAAAAGGAGAATCATAAAATCAAGGTCATCCTCAACTATTTGAGTTCAAGGCCAGTCCACGTTACACGAGAGAAGAAAAAGGAAAGATGGCTGGGAGGAATCTAATTCATGTGTCTATTAACAAATAATTATCTTTAAGAAGGTCAGAGAAAAGCCAGAGGAGCAGAGGATAACTAACAAATAATGCAGTCAGGGCGGGCTTTAGGACACCAGGATACTTACAACAACTATCCTGCTCACGTTTTTGTTTTGGAGACAAGGTTTTTCTGTGGCTTTGGAGTCTGTCCTGGAACTAGCTCTGTAAACCAGGCTCTAGCCTTGAACTCAGAGATCCACCTGTCTCTGACTCCTGAATGCTCCTAAATGCTGGGATTAAAGGCGTGTGCCACTAACTAACACCCAGCCTTTCTGGGTTGATTTTGTTTTTAGAGTAGCCCTGACTGTCCTAGAACTCATTCTGTAGGCCAGGCTGGCCTCAAATTCAAGAGATGCTCCTGCCTCTGCCTGGATTAAAGGCGTGCGCCAGCACTGCCTTTCTACCCAGAGGATCTTAGACTGGAAGAGTGTGTGTAGACAGCGAGGTGAGTCCTAGTATGCATACATTGAAGCACTCTTCTCTGCTCCACTATGAAGGTAGGTCATGCCTACCTGTTTCACGCCTCTGCATCGTAGACTACAACCTGGACTTGTGTAGCAGATAAACCTGTCTCACTGGTGGTTGTGGTCAGGGTGTGTGTGTCAGTGACACAAAGGAAACTAAGACATGGTGCGTGTTTTACAACACACTGAGAACAAAGCACAAAACTAACCAGACAAAGAATAGCATATGCCTTTCAAAAGACACCGTGCTTGTTTTTGTTTTGTTTGAAGTGGAAAGTAAGACAGGGTCTTCTCTCTATGCAACCATAAGCTGCCCTGGAACTTGGCTACATAGACCAGGTTGACCTCAAACTCACAAAGATTTGCCTGCCTCCTCAAGTGCAAGGCCTTACGCGCTCACCCCCATTAGATGACCCCACACTCAGCAGCAAAGCACTTTATAATCAACAATTTTAGCATGCAAAACTTTCCAGGTTATCCAGTTTTAGTTCGAAGAAAGCATATATATATATGCTTTATACACACACACACAGCAGCAGCAGCAGCAAGGACCACCTCGTGTACTATGTGGATTAGATTGTCTGCCTGGCAATCTGGAAGCACCTGTGAAGAGTCTCAGTGAGGGCCTACCTAGATCAGGTGGGCATGAAAGCATGAGGGAGAGGAATTATCTCTGTTATCTTAATTGAGTGAACATCTGCCCAATGTGGGCAGCACCATTCCTTAGGCAGGGGACCCTGAGCTCTGTAAGCTGATAGAGGATTCTGAGTTTGAGATTCATGCCTGCATGCATTCATTCATTCTCCCTTGCTCTTGATAGTGGATGTGAATACCTGGTTAGAGTTCCTGCCATCACTTTCCTGCAATGGACCATAAATTATAAGCCAAATAGATCCTTTATCTTCTAAGCTGCTTTGTGTCAGGGTATTTTATCCAGCAAAACAAAGGAAGACAGGACAGAAATATAGAATACAGAAATAGAATTCTCGCCAGGCAGCAGAGGTAGTCCTATAAACCCAGCATCAGGGAGTTGGCAATAAGAAGATGAGGAATTCAAGGCCAGCCTTGGCTACTAGACATGCCGCCTCAAAAAAAGGGGGGGGGGGGTGACGAGATGGCTCAACAGTTAAGAATTCTTGCTTCTCTTATAGAGGGGATCATCTCAAGTCTGTTCCAAGCACTCATAACAAGCAGTTCACAACTTCTAACTCCAACTCCAGATCTCTGGCCTCCACAGGCATGCACAAAGACATTCTCCCCCCACCTATGCCAACTCCACCTACAAACAAGTTTCTTTTAAAATTCTTTTATTTTGCTTGTTTTTGGAGACAGGGTTTCTCTGTGTAGCTCTGACTGTCCTGGGACTCACTCTTTAGATCAGGTTGACCCTGAACTCACCGAGATCTGCCAACAGCAAGCACCACCAATGCTGGCCCTTAAAATCCTATCTTTAAAATGCAAATTTGCAACACTGAAAATACTTAATTTGGTTGGGGGTTTTTTCCCTCTAAACTGTAGGTTTTAAATGTAAATGTAAAAAACAATGTAACAATAAAAGTACAAAGTAAAGAAGAATTCTGCTGACTGGAGTGAAGGACATTTCTATGTGTCATATTTTAAAAGGCAAGAAGGAGGACACCAGAAGGACTCTAGCCTACCCACGATGGTTAACCACAGGATGGATTCATATGATGAAACTGGAGGTGGGGACGGGTGGCAGGTGGGCCTAATGGGAGGCAGTAGGTCACTGGGTGCATGACATAGGGCCTGTATCGTCCTAGCCTGTTCCCTTGTCCCTCTGTTCTCGGCTTCCTGACCCAACACAGCACATATTGTTCTGCTGTCACATCCTTGTTCCATGACAGACCCAAGCCCCTCAAAATATGAACCATAATAAATCCTTTCTCCTTTATTTTCCGGAAATATACATGTGCACTTTCTTGCATTAATTTGGTTACAAGGTTGAAGAGTTTTATTCATACTACGTATGAGGGAGTTAAAATTCTCCCAACAAAACTAACCACATGCAGAAGAAACACATCACCAGTTCACCTATGGTAATAAACAATCCCAAAGACTTACCCTGAGATTCTGGTAGCCATATCCAGCAGGATGCTTCTCCATTCCAACTGTTCAAACCTCCAAATGCGTGCTGTTCCATCTCTGCTACCACTTAAGAACCTTGAAACATTCAGAAAACTCATCTACTCAACGGCTATCACAACAGTTACAATTAACATTGGTAAGTGATCTCAAGTGTTAGTCAAGGTCAGATCACTCAAGGCAAAGCTCCATAGGGAAAACCCTGGTTCACTATTGGTTTCCTTGCCCTACAAAGCATAACACATTATAAACTCAGTTGTACCACAAATACACTGAGTTTCAGGGAGACAATAAAATACAAGAGGGGGAAAATGTACCAAGAAAGAGTTAAAAAAAAAAAAGATGTAGGAAGATAAACAGCACCAGAAACTCCATCTTAAGCATGTCAGTTTTAAATTCTAACTCATAGCAAACTCTGAAATATAAACTTAAAATTTTAAGTACACTTTGGGGCTGGGCATGGTAGCGCATGTTAGTCCCAGCACTAGGGGGGCAAAGACAGTCGGATCTCTTGAGTTCCAGGACAGGCAGGGGCTGTTACAGAGAAATCCTGTCTTGAAAAACCAAAAATCAAACAAGTAAAAAAATAAAAAGGGGGTGGGGGGTCAGAGAAATGGCTCAGAGGCTAAGAGCATTGGCTGCTCTTCCATAGGTCCAGAGGTCAATTCCCAGCAACCGTATGGTAACTCACAACCATCTATAATGGGATCTGATACATTCTTCTGGTGTGCAGGCAAACATGGAAGTAAAACACTGTATACTACACATAATAAATCTTTAAAAAAACAAAAAGAAAGGAAAAAAAGCTGGCGATGGTGGTGCACACCTTTAATCCCAGAACTCGGGAGGAAGAGGCAGGCAGATCCTTGTGAGTTCGTGGCCAGCCTGTCTACAGAGCTAGGTCCAGAACAGCTAGCGTTTTACACAGAAAAACCCTGTCTCAAAAAAAAAAAAAAAAAAAAAATCAAACACAAAACTGCACTTTGGGAAAGGAACCAGCCATATCTTATAGGACAGAAGGCAGCTGTAATATGGGTAATCAAATGCTTTTTCATGAGGGCTTTAAGATTTTTCTTAACCTACTCAGAAAAAAAAGTCATTCTTGGACTTAATTTTTTCAGGAATCAACCTTTGGCCAAAGCAGCAGCAAGGAACACACCATGCTCTCTCTATTCAATCACTCTGTCTACTGAAAGCACCCGCAATGCACAGACAGCAGGAGGGTGTGATGTTTTCAAAATCGAGTAATTTCAAAGTCAGAGAAAGTACAGGATAACATTAGGGCTCAATGGAAGATACTCATTCGTCTACCATGCACAGGGTCAAGCTCAATTCCCAGAACTGATCACCATCAACCAGCTCATAGGCGGGACGTCCATTAGATTGAGTCTATCATTCCAAGTGTCAAGCTGTGTCACTAGACTCACAAACAAAAATGAAATTGTACATAACAATATGAAGTAGAAATTATTTAGCAGCTAGAGCAATAAGGAGTGTATTTTCTTTGCCTGAAGACATACAAAAATGCAAGCACACACTTACCGGTCACCATTGTTACAAAACTGGATACTATCAACCTTGTCCTAAAGAGGAAAAAGCAAATATGAAAACTATTATCATCCACATTACTCAACGAACAAATTTATATGCTAAAAATACACTGGGGGCCAGGTGTCAGCACATGCCTTTAATCTCAGCAGCCAGGAGACAGAGGCATGTGGATTTCTGTGAGCTCAGGGCTACACAGAGTCCCTTTCTCAAAAGAGAGAGAGGAAGAAAAAAGAAAGAAACTCAATGGTTTAATAGCAAGAAACGGACATGGCCAGTCACTATACATGTGTCACACCTATGGAAAGGCTTTAGGGGTTCACCAAGACTACTGAAACCTTTCCACGAGAAACAAGACGGGCATACAAACTACAACTGTGCTGACTCTTGACTACAGTGAGAGATCCAAATAGACTCCAGCGAAGCCAAAGGGTGCAGCACTTTCTTATTTATTACAAAACATGTTCTCTCTTAGCACAACCTAAATCCATTCATTAAATAAGCTCTGAATATGGACTGCTTTCCATAAGACTGCACAGTATGGGGGACTAGAGACGGCTCAATGGGCAAGAGCAGAAGCTCACTTCTCTTGGGTGCACAGTGTCTCACAACCATGTGACAAGATCACTCCAGGAAACCTGACGCCCTCCTTTGTCTCAGAGAACACTAGGTAACAAGTGATTCATAACACACACTTAAACTGGGTGGTGGTGGCACACTCCATTAATCCCAGCATTCCAGAGGCAGAGACTGGTAGATCTCTGAGTTCAAGGCCATCCTGGTCTACAAGAAGCTAGTTCAGGACCAAAGGCACCAAAGCTACACGGAGAAACACTATCTCTAAAAGAAAAAAACAAAAACCAATAACCAAAATGAAGAACAACAACAACAACAAAAACACTTGAATTTATAAAATTAATTTTTCTTTTTCTTTTTTTTTTTGAGACAGGGTTTCTCTGTAGAGTCCTAGCTGTCCTAGAACTAGCTCTGTAGACCAGGCTGGCCTTGAACTCCAATATCCACCAACCTCTGACTCCAAGTGCTGAGATTAACGGTGTATGCCACCACTGCCCAGCATAAAAATTCATTTTTAAGTTAAAAAGTGGTTTTTTTTAATTGTGTGTGTGGCTTGTGTAAATGTGTGTCCATATTTGTCCTTATGCACATGTATGTGAAGGTCAGGGTCTTTCATGAACCTGAGGCTCACCAACTGGTTAGCCTACTGTCCTCCAGGTTCCAAGCTCAGCGCGCCACGCTCACACAACAGCACTTTACCCGGTGAGCTCCCCACAGTCTCACCCTAGCAGAGGAGCTGTGCACAACAACTGACTAAAGGATAAAAGGTCAGTTTTCTCTATGAGAGTAAAGCTGACCATGCACCAGCCTAAGGTCATACATCCAAGAATACTTGAGCAGACAAACTGGCTGTGTGGATACGCAGAGTTGGAGGGGGGTGTGGTAGGGTGAATATCATCAAAATATATACAAATTCTCATAGAAGACAGACAGACAGAACTAATCAAATTATCGACATCATGTCTCTACAAATAAGCAGGGCAGGTCTGGAAGGACAGCTTATCAGTTAAGAGCACGTACTGTTCTTTGAGAAGACCTGAGAACAGTTCCCAGCACCCACCCAATGTGGAGTGGGCTCACAATTGCAACTCCAGCTCCAGGGGACCTAATGCCCTTCCTTCTGGCCTCCTCTGGCTTGCCCTCAAGGGGATATACCAACCCATCCTAACAGATCCACATGTATATACACAATACTTTTAAAAATAAAGAAAAGTAAGTGAGCAAAATGGCATACACCTATAAACCTTGCACTAAATAGGCTTTGGCAAGAAACTGGAGAGTTTGGCACAACAAAGGAAGACCAGATCCTGTCTCAAAAGGCCTAATGGGTAAAAAACAGTTTTTAAAATAAAAGTTATGTGTTAAACAGGAGGAAAAAAACAAAAACCCTCAGATAAATTAGTAAAACTGGCCTCTGCAGTGAAAGAATGATTAACACATTTACAGAATTTTAAAAAATGAATGCTTACAGTATGGCTTTCAAGTTCAGCAATTTTTTCAGGTGCTTCAAACCCCAAAAAGTACATTCTAATCACATGATCAGTACTTCCCGTGGCTAAAAACATACCACCTGGAATAAAAAATGTTAAGAGTTTAAATGTGTAGCTTCTAACAAACACACCAACAAAACACACTTCTCCTCCACATCAGGACCATAGCTACAAGCCCGTCCTCCGGCTCTTTAAACACGCCTACAAAGCTCGACTCTCAGCTTTGGTGGAAAACCTAATCCAACTGGGAACGTTCCCTTATCTCACTCAGCTTTAATTCCAACCAGGTAAACCACCCCGAGCATCAGTCCCCAACAGGCTCTGTCTCCTGATCAAATAGACACTTCCACAACCAGAGTTCATTAGGACAGTGTCCTATCTTAAGGGAAATGGAGTGGGCCTAGTCTACACAATTTGTCATAAGTCTGCTGTATAAGGAAAGAATGAGGGGAATAATATCTCCAAGATTCTGTCACATTTAAACAAAAATACATATCTAAGCAGGTTATCAGAGAATAATATCCTACACATGGCCACATGACCTCAGAACAACTTAACTTACATGATACCATGAGCTTCCCTGCTGAGAGTTCTCTTACATATTAGTGACTGAACAGTGTTAGTCAACAAAGAGCAAAAAGAGGTAGTGGGCTGAACCTTGCTGACATCTCTCTCCTTTGACAAGCCCACACCCATGTTCTCAGGTTTGTCTTTGTTCCACTGAACCCAGTACTTAAAAATCACGTAGTGAACTCTAGAAATTATCAATGCAAATTTAGCTAATATAGAGAGAATAGAATTCATGGGATACTTTTCTGACTGACGTGATGAACTCTGCTTTAAACTGAGAGAAAAGCATCAAGTGTTATCTTACCAACACTAAATGAGGAGCACAGCATCTGAACACCAGGTCTCGGCTTTTCTGTGAACTTCAGGGGGCGTGGACTTTAAAAGAGATGATATGCTTTTAGAATACATGCTAACATATTTAATCATAGCACTGGGGAGTTTTATCTATTACTACTAAGTATGCATGATGTGTGTACATTGAGTGCACACATGCCATGGCGCACTACCAGAGGCAAAAGGACAGTTGTCAGTAGTAAACACCATGGGCTCTGGGAATGTAACTCAAGTCATCAGATTTCCACAACAAGAGCTACTACCCCACGAGCCATCTCAGTGGCCCTAAAATACTGCCTTAAACATAGCCTAATTAACATTACTATTATCTCCTTGTGCTGGGGATACAGCTCAACTAGTAGACTACCTACCTGTTTGCCTAAACAAGTTTGGATTTGGTCAACATAAAAATGGGACAAACCCAAGTGTACCATATCAACATATTCCTATGTTGATATAACTTCAATGAAAGGCTTTTAGAGTCTTTAGTTCTTGTACAACAAAATATATCTCAATATCAATCTTTAATTTTTATCAAAAAAATACTTAAGTTGGGGCTGGGGTATATTATAAATTCAGATATACCAACATAGAAACTGTTGTGGGATAATGCCCTTGTACACTGTAAAAAAAAAAATTGTCACTCATATTGGTTTAATAAATGTTGACTGGCCAGTAGCCAGGCAGGAAGTATAGGCAGGGCAACCATACTAAGAATTCTGGGAAGAGGAACAGCAGAGAGCCAGTCAAAGCCAGATGCAGAGGAGGCAAGATGAGAATGCCTTACTGAGAAAAAGTACCAAGTCACGTGGCTAAACAAAGACAAAAATTATGGGTTAATTTAAGCTGTAAGAGCTAGTTGATAATAAGCCTGAGCTAACAGGCCAAACAGTTTTTAACTAATATACACCTCTATGTGTTTCTTTGGGATTGAACGGCTACAGGACCAGGCTGGACAGAAACTTTTGTCTACAAGCAACAATAACAATAACAAAATGTGTGTACGTAGGTATAAAATATCTCAGACTAGAGAGATGGTTCAGTGGTTAAGAGCACTAGCTACTCTTTCAGAGGTCCTGTGTTCAAATTCCCAGCACCCCCGTCATGGCTCACAGCCATCTTTAATGGGGGTTTGACCCCCTCTTCTGGCCCAAAGATGTACATGCAGATAGAACACATATATAAAACAAATAAATCTTATAAACAAATTAACATATAAAGGGCTGGAGAGATGGCTCAGAGGTTAAGAGCGCTGACTGCTCTTCCAGAGGTCCTGAGTTCAATTCCCAGCAACCACATGGTGGTTCACAACCATCTGTAATGAGATTTGGTGTCCTCTTCTGACCTGCAGGCATACATGACATGCCAGAACACTGTATATATAATAAATAAATCTTAAAAAAAAAAAAAGTTTTGCTTCTTTTTCCTTTTCTCAAGACAGAGTTTCTCTGTGTAGCCCTAGCTGTCCTGGATGGAACTCAACTCTGTAGACCAGGATGGTCTTGAACTCAAAGAGACTCACCTATACAGATCCACCTGTTTTTGCCTGCTGGGATTAGAGGCATTCATACAATTTAAATGAGTTTCAGTTCTTCAAGTGCATTAGAAACACTGAATACTCAGTGGTCACAGGTGGCTTTGTAGCCACTGCTCTCTAACAGCAAAGTCCCTGAGCCCAGTGCTCCTGTCAACGCTTCTGATTACACACCTAACTCTCCATGTCTGTCTCTTCTAAATATCTGTTGTTTGATTTTGCTTACGAACATGAGCAATGAAAAAGTTCTTTTAAGCTTTCCTGTTCCAGTGAAGCTGATGTAGTGACAAACTGAGCTCAGGAGAATATTTTCCTTTTATACTGTCCCCATCACATTAAAACATCATGTAAGTCACTCACCTGAATTTCAAGGACTCCAAATCCCACTGCCAAAAGCAAACAGTGCCGTCAGCACCAGTGGAGACCATGTATCTCTGAGGTCCTTTGGCCATTGGGCTAAACTGAAAGTCAACGACACACATGAGTCTCTGTCTAGTCTCTCCTCAGTTACAGTTTAGCAGTTCCCAAGTTCACGTCAGCTGACACGCTGGCGAGGTGACGTCAGCACAGTGAGAGCTCTAAGACTGCACACTAACTCACACATGACTCTGATCAATTCTCACAACAGCAAACAAGAGCAAGAGTAAAACTCTGACAAGGTCAAGATCTAGTTTTCAGACACTAAAGCACGCCAAACCTGAGCCTCAGTAACTAGCACTATTCAGTGTAACAAGGACAAGGGTAGAATTACAAATGGAAAAACCAAAATTAGACTAAAGTGCAAGGCGTATTTTTTTTGGAGGGGGGAATCTATCCTGAAATTCACTCTGTAGCCCAGGCTGGCCTGAAACTCAGAGATTTGCCTGCCTCTGCCTCCCAAGTGTTGGGATTCAAGTCATCACTGCCAGACTAGTACAAGACATCTTCCATGTGGGAAACTATGGATGGTACAGGAGATGGGGTCATGTTTGAGAATACAGTAATACATTTCAAACTCAGTGACGTACACATCTTACAAAATAAAACTAAAGAAAACAAAGTGCTACTGTAGCATCTGAATAAGAAAGACATTTGTGGGCCGGCAGCTAAGGAAAGCAGAGGCAGGCAGATCTCTTGTGAGTTCAAGGCCAGTGAGAGCAAGTTCCAGGACAGCCAGAGCTGTTATATATAGATATCATCTCTCAAAAACAAATTTTTTGACTCAAGTCATATATATGTGTTCTGCAGAAAACCTCCAAACACACATGTGTCTGCTGCTCCATTTGACTCCACTCTAGCTTCCAATTCCTGCCTGGACTAATACACTGATTCCTAACACTTCTATGGCAGTACTGCTGCCACAGGGTCTCGACTTAACTCTTACGTCACTGTTTCTGATTTACAGTAATCCTCTGTCTCAGCCACTTGTATACTGGTATTGGCAAGCCCACCGCACCACCCAATCTGTACTTTCTAATATTTAATCTGTGTATGTGCATAATCCACACATTTAATACTTTATGTGTATAATCCACACATTTTAATATTTACTGTGTATGTGCATAATCCACACACTTTTTAAAATGTGTTTTTTGCTTCATTCTGTGCTTCCCCTGGAGGAATAGAGTACCTAACAGTCAGCCTACCTCTTATGCTATCTTTTTTCTCTTCTGACCTTTAACTCACTAATTCTTTCTCCAATTTATTGTTGTGTCCATATTCTGTTAAATTTATCCACTGCAGTCCTTTTGAGAGTTGGAGTTCTGATTTTTTAAGAAACAGTTCCTGCTATACAGCCCAGGCTTGTTTTGAACCCATGACTCTCCCGCTGGAGATTAAAGGCCTGAGTCACTACACTGAGCTTCAGCCACTAGGTTCTTAAAAGTCAGTTATAGATTTTAATTGTAGAGTTTGCTTTTGTGCTTCTGGCTCACTGGTGGATTGATTCTACTTATTCATATGGCTAACTGTATTCAGGCACAAGCAGTCCCAACTCAGACCTGTAGATCTCCATTCTATCTTATTATTTACCACTGCAATTCTCCTGTCCAGTAAAGCTCGGCTCTTATTACTTATTTGCATTTTTCTTTAATATTCCTTTTTTTATGCCTTATGTTTGCTTGTCTCTATATGAAGCAACTTATGCTTTTAGCCTGCACCATATTGGTGGTTTCTGGGCAGGTACATTTAGTTCTAGATCATCTTTATTTCTAGGATGAAACTCTTCTGGTTACAACAGGGCCATTCTTATTTTAAAAACCCTCTACAACAGACCCTAGTTTTTATTCACTTCCTCCCTTAACCCATGATTCCTGTCATATGTTCTGCTAAACATCCCAGGTAAGCCCCTTTAAAGTACCAAACACCTCTTAATATAAGTTCTCTTCTCTGGGCTTTCCTTATTTGTCACATAGTGACAACTTGATTTCCCACTACAAAGCCTCACCTGTCTCATCTGTGTGGTGCTTCTACAAGTCTTAAAGTAAGTCCAGTCTTGGGGGCTGGAGGAGCAGCTCAGCAGTTAAGAGCACTAATTGCTTTCTCAGATTCTGGGTTCACTTTCCAGTACCCATAGACACCTCACAACTGTCTAGAACTGCAGTACCATGGGAACTGATGCCCTCTACTGGTGTGCAGAAATACATGCAGGCAAAACACCCACACTCATAAAATTAAAAAAAAAATCTTTAAAATAAAAAGAAGTCCAGGAAACTTTGAACATTCCATTCCTAGAGAATACTCTGCCTCTGGTGGTAACTACACCTTAATACTTATATTTTTCAGAATGTAAATTATATTAAATGAAAATAGACTATGGAGTTCTTTAAAAGGCAAATACTAAACCTGTCATTAGTCTTAGCTAAAACAGGCTTGTCATCCTTTGTGTTCTGATCCCTCTACCTAACCTTCCTATAGGCAATACCATAAACAACGCCTTTAATCTCAAACAGACAGGCAGGACTCAGTAAGTCACATGCCAGCCAGGGCTATACAAAGTGCCTAAATACTGGTCACAATCTCAACAAACTGAATGATGCTGTCACTGAATTTTAAGGATCCTCTTAAAGGACCAATAACAGGAAGCACAGAACTCAAGGAAATCACGAGCCCAACCCCCCAGTGCTCTGGTAGGAGGTATAGTCAGTCCTGAGGCCTGCCCAGCAGACTGCAAGCACGTGTGGCCAGCCCCACGTAACTAACAGAATGGCTCCAGGCAAAGCTAGTACTACTCCGTGTTCCAGCACTGCTCAAATGTGTTTTATCAAAGAGCACAAGGCTCCTCCATAGCTGCTCTACTTCCTGGAGGTCCATCAGAACATAATAACGACAAAACATGCTAGTTTTGATTAATTTTAAAGCGGAAAAGACTTCTCAGGGTGAAGAATGTATTTCAGGAGTACTTGCCACATGTACCTGAAGTCTGTGCTTCTAGCGCTAGTAATTCAATAGGTATAGCAATACACACCTGTAATTCCAGTTCTGGAACCCCAGAAGTAGAGGCTGGGGATGATAAAGTCAGGGCCACCCTGGGCAACAAACCAGGTTGAAGATCAACCAAAGCTACAGGAGACTGTCTCAAAACTTAAAAAAAAAAAAAAAAAAAAAAGCTTTTCCAAAAAATAATCTATTGCCTAGAAATAATGGGCACCTAAAAACCTTTATGAATTTCAAGCTGAAACATTATCTTCACATGAGAATGAATAGCTTTATTGTACATCATGGCACACGGGTAGAGACCAGAAGTCAATTTGTAAGACTCAGTTCTTTCCTTCCAGGGCTCAAACTCAGGTTATCAGACGTGGCAGAAATTGCCTTTACGCAGTGAGCCATCTCTCCAGGCCAAGAATAACATTTTAAGCATTGTGTTTGTGAAAACACTCAGCAGAAGCATCAAGTCACTCTGATCACAGAACTCTACACCAAAGCTGCCTAAGAAAATGGAACCCTCTCTGCACATGTTAACGGCAACAACATGTAGTTAAAAGCCTCATAAATCTAACAGTTTAACTCAGTCTAAGAGATGTGCGTGAAAGAGGAATAATAACAATCAAAGGTCGGGTGCAGTGCACACCCTTGCTCTCAGCACTCAACAGGCAAAGGCAAGTGGCTCTCTGAGTTCCAAGACAGCCAGGGCTACACACAGAAACCACCTCAAAAACAAAAGCAGCTACATTTCCAGTTCCCGCTGAGCCGGTGGTCCTAAGGCAGCAGTCAATAGGTTCTAACAGAGGACAGCGGCAGCTCCAACAGGAGAGCTCATGTTTCCAGGCAACAGCACTGTGAGAAATTTTCTTCTAACCAAGAATTCTCAAGCACTGCCACAAGCATATTAAAGCATAATCCTCACACATGGTGTTTAGCAAGATAAGCCAGGCCTGCAGGTCGATTCATGAACACCAAAGAGTACCACTGCTCTGAGACAGCCAACCAGGTTGTAGGCAGGAACCAGAGACCTCTGCAGGTCCGGGTGAGAGCAGCGAGTAGACCTGAGCCAGGACCACTATAGGATTCATCACCAGAGTCACAGACAGCCCCAGCAACACAAACTAGAGGAAAAGATGTGTAGACAAGTTAAGAACACTTGCAACACCACAAAGAGCAACATGACACCAGTAAAATCTAGTGACTCTCTAATAGCAAGACTTGAACAACCAAATACAGATGAAGCAGAAGAAAATGACCTAAAAAATAGCTTTAGGAGAATGTCTGAAACAAAGAGAAAATGAGAAATCCCTCCCCCCACCCAAAAAAAAATGGAGGAAAAGACAAACAAAAAATTGGAAGACATCAACAAATCCCTTAGGAAAAAAAAAATCAAGAAAAAGCAATCAAACATATAAAAGAAACTATTCAAGACTTGAAAACTGAAATAGAGACAATAAAAACACAAGCCGAGGGAATTCTAGAAACAGAAATCACGAGAAAATGATCAAGAACTACAAATGCAAGCATAAACAGCAGAATACAAGAGATGGAAGACAGAATCTCAAGCACTGAAGATACAATAGAGGAAATGGACTCATCAGTCAAAGAAAAATTTAAATCCAACAAAATCTTAAAACAAAATATCCAGGAAATCTGGAACACCATGAAAAGACCAAACCTAAGAATAATAGGAATAAGAAGAAGGTCAACTCAAAAGCACAGAACATATATTTAACAAAATCACAGAAGAAAACTTTCCCAACCTAAAGACAAACATGCCTATGAAGATACAAAAAGCGTACAGAACGCCAAAATAGACTGGATAAAAAATTTAAAAAGTCCCCTCACCACATAATAATCAAAACACTAAACATACAGAATAAAGAAAGAATATTAAGAGCTGAAAAGGAAAAAGGCCAAGAAACATATAAAGGCAGACCTATCAGAATTACACCTGACTTCTCATTAGAAACTACGAAAGCCAGAAAGTCGTGGTCAAGCCTTATGCAGACATTAAGAGATCACGGATGCCAGACCAGACTACTATATCCAGCAAAACTTTCAATCACCACAAAAGGACAAAACAAGATATTCCCACACACTAATAGTGGGAGACTTCAACACTCCCCTCTCACCACTGGACAGGTCTGCCTGACAAAAATGAACAGAGAAATGAGAGAACAGAAGTTATGACTCAAATGGACTTAACAGACAGCTATAGAATATTCCATCCAAACATAAAAGAATATACCTTCTTCTCAGCACCTCATGGAACCTTCTCAAAAACTGACCACATGCTCAGTAACAAAACAAACCTCAACAGATAGAAAAAAATAGAATAACCCCATGTATCTTATCAGATCACCATGGCTTAAAACTAGAATACAACAGCAACACTAATTTCAGAAAGCCCACAAACACATGAAAATTAAACAATGCTCACTTGAATCATCAATGGGTCAAGGAAGAAATAAAGGGAGAAATTAAAGACTTCCTAAAAGTCAATGAAAATGACCTCACAACATACCCAAATTTATGGGACACAATGAGAGCAGTGTTAAGAGGAACGCTCATAACACTAAATGCCTACATAAAGAAGCTGGTAAATTCCCACACTAGTGAATTAACAGAACATTTGAAAACTTTAGAACAGAAAGGAAAAAACTCACCCAAGAGAACTAGACAGCAGGAAAATAATCAAATTGAAACTTGAAATCAACAAAATAGAAACAAAGAAAATACAAAGAATCAATGAGACAAAGAGTTCATTCTTTGAGAAAAATCAGCAAAATAGACAAACCTTTATCCAAACTAACCAAAAGGCAGAGAAAAAACATCCAAATTAACAAAATCAGAAATGAAAAGGGGGACATAACAGACACTGAGGAAATACAGAGAATCATCAGGTCATATTTTGAAAACCTGTACTCCACAAAATTGGGAAACTTAAAGAAAATGGATAACTTTCTGGATAAATATCACTTACCAAAATTAAATCATGATCAGATGAGCAAATTAAACAGACCTATACCTGCTGAAGAAACAGAAATAGTCATCAAAAGTCTCCCAACCAAAAAAAGCAAAGGACCAAATGGTTTCAGCTCAGAATTCTACAAGATTTTCAAAGAACTAATACCAATACTCCTCAAATTGTTTCACACAATAGGAACAGAGGGAACAATGCCAAACACTTTTTATGAGGCTACAATTACCCTGATATCCAAACCACAGAAAGACATTACTAAGAATTGCAGAACAATCTCACTCATAAACATTGATGCAAAAATACAAATAAAATTCTGGCAAATCGTATACAAGAATAATCAGAATCATAATCCATGATCAAGTCGGCTTCATCCCAGAGATTCAGGGATGTTCAACATACAAAAATCTGTCAACATAATCCACCATATAAACAAACTGGAAAAAAAAAAGGCACGATCATCTCATTAGGTGCTGAAAAAGCCTTCAATAAAATACAACAGCTCTTTATGATGAAGGTCTTGGAGAAAGCAGGGATACAAGGAACTTACATAAACATAATTAAGGCAATATACAGCAAGTCAACATCCAACATCAACCTAAATGGAGAGAAACTCACAGCGATCCCACTGAAATCAGGAACAAGACAAGGTTGTCTACTCTCTCCATATCTGTTCAAAATAGTTCTTGAGGTCCTGCTAGAGCAATAAGACACTAAAAGGAGATCAAGGGGATACAAATTGGAAAAGAAGAAGTCAAACTCTCACTATTTGCTGATGATATGATAGTTTACATAAGCAATCCCAAAAAATCTACCAAGGAACTTCTACAACTCAAACACTTTCAGTAATGTAGCAGAATACAAGATTAAATCAAAAAGATCAGTAGCCCTCTTGTACACAGATGATAAATGGGCTGAGAAAGAAATTAGAGAAACATCACCCTTCAAAATAGCCATAAACAACATAAAATATCTCGGAGTAACTCTAACCAAACAAGTGGAAAACTCGTATGACAAGAACTGTAGTAAATCTTTGAAGAAAGAAATTGAAGAAGACACCAGAAAGTGGAAAGATCTCCCATGCTCTTGGGTAGTTAGAATGAACTTAGTGAAAATGGCAATCTTACCAAAAGCAATCTACAGATTTAACACAATGCCCATCAAAATCCCAGCAAAATTCTTCACAGACGTCGAAAGAATGGTACTCAACTTCATATGGAAAAGCAAAAAACACAGGATAGCCAAAACAATCCTGTACTGTTGGGGCAGCTGGCCCAATCCCTGCGTTCAGGGGCGTGGCTGCTCCAGCGGGATAGCCATTCCCCTTAAATAGGATGGGGGAGCCGGAAGGTGCCCGGTTCATTTGCCCCGCGCTCACTCGGCTGGACCCTTGGTTCTGTAAGTTCCCTTATCTCCCTTTGTATTAAAATTGAATAATTATAAAAGGACTATTTTTGGTTATTTCCAATCTTCGCCGCTTCACTGTACAATAAAGAAACTTCTGGAAGCATCACAACCCCTGACTTCAAACTCTACTACAGAGCTACAGTACTGAAAACAGCCTGGTATTGGCATAAAAACAGACAGGAGGACCAAATGGAACCAAATCCAAGACCTGGACATTAATCCACACAACTATGAACACTTGATTTTTGACAAAGAAGCAAAAAATATCAAATGGAAAAAAGAAAGCATATTTAACAAGTGGTGCTGGCATAACTGGATATCAACATGTAGAAGAATGAAAATAGACCCATATCTATCACCATGCACAAAACTCAAATCCAAATGGATCAAAGACCTCAACATAAAGCCAGACACACTGAACCTTATAGAAGAGAAAGTGGGAAGTACACTTAAACGCATTGGCACAGGGAACCACTTCCTAAATACAACCCCAGCAGCATAGACGCTGAGAGAAACAATTATAAATGGACTTCCTGAAACTGAAAAGCTCCTGTAAAGCAAAGGACATGGTCAACAAGACAAAACGACAGCCTCCAAAATGGCAAAAGATCTTCACTAACCCCACATCAGACAGAGGTCTGATTTCCAAAATATACTAAGAACTCAAGAAATTGGATACCAAAAGAACAATCCAATTTAAAAAATGGAGTACTGGCCTAAACAAAGAACTCTCAACAGAGGAATCTAAAATGGCTGAAAGACACTTAAGGAAATGCTCAACATTCACAGTCAGAGAAATGCAAATCAAAACAACTCTGAGATTCCATCTTACACCTGTTAAGAATGGCCAAGATCAAAAACACTGATGACAACTTATGCTGGAGAGGTTGTGGGGTAAAGGGAACATTTCTGCAATGCTGGTGGGAATGCAAGCTGGTACAGCCCCTTTGGATATCAGTGTGGCGATTTCTCAGAAAAATTAGGAAACAACCTTAAGACCCAGCAATATCACTTTTGGGTATACATCGAAGGATGCTCAATCGTGCCACAAGGACACATGCTCAACTCTGTTCATAGCAGCTTTGTTTGTCATACCCAGAACCTGCAAACACCCTCAATGCCCCTTGGCCGAAGAATGGATAAGGAAAATGTGGTACATTTACATTTGCAGTAAGTACTACACAGCAGAAAAAAATTAGAGCATCTTGAAATTTGCAGGAAAATGGATGGAGCTAGAAAACATCATATTGAGTGAGATAACCCAGACCCAGGAAGACAAATATCATATATACTCACTCATAAGTGGTTTTTTAAACATACAGCAAAGAAAACCAGCCTATAAATCACAATCCCAGAGAACCTAGACAACAAAGAGGACCCTAAGAGAGACATACATGGATCTAATCTACATGAGAAGTAGAAAAAGACAAGATCTCCTGAGTAAATTAGGAATATGTTAACCATGGGAGAGGGTTGAAGGGGAAGGGAGAGGCGGGGAGGGGAGCAGAGAAAAACGTAGACCTCAAAATAATCTATTTAAAAAAAAAGTAAATTAAAATAAAAGTTAAGCTGACAGGCCACAGAGACCCACTACATTTTTCTACACTTCATGTATATATTGAAAACGACTTCCCACTTATTGTAGGAAGATTTTATCTAATTTAATCAACTCATCAAAATGCACCAGTTTTAAACAGAAAAATAATCCATTGTAACAGGTTTTCGTGCAATTCAACCATAAGCTTCAAAGCGGTCAGTACGTCACTCTGAAAGCTCTGCATCCTTACACATTATTCTTCCATAATCTGTAGAAAGACATTATCAGCTGAGCTGGAGATATCTCAGCTGTCAAGCACTCTCAAGTGACTCAGCGCTCTTACAGACATGGGTTCAATTCTCAGTACACACATGGCAGCTCACAAGCAACCCCTGATGGCTTCCCAGATTTCTGCACACACATGGTGCAGATGTAGATGCAAGCCAAACACCCATACACAAAATAAAAATCAATTTTAAAAAAGAATCAAGCTTTTAAAACGTCATATAATCACATCACCTTACTATTTCATTCCAAAAGTTGAACTGTGGTGTCAGTGGGCTAGAAGTTACCTGCAAAGATGTAATTGACCCCGTGTGTCCTTGCAGCACAGCAACTGGGGCACAGGTCCTCAAGCACCACACCCTGATGATCTTATCACAGCTTCCTGCTGCAATCAGTGTGTTCTCGTAGTTCACAGCCATGTCTGAAATTTCTGCAGAATGGCCTCTTAACGTAGACAACAAGCGGCCATTATGTGTTGACCAAATCTTTACCAAACAATCATCTGACCCCTAAGAAAAAGCAACACCCCAATACAAATGTTAACACAGCATCCACTAAACTGAAATAGGAATGATACCACCCTTACTATTATTCCTCTCCTTTCCAGCCAAACACTGTAATTACTACTGCTATCACCAGAACACACAGACTTAGCATTTCTCTTCAAAGCAGAAAGCTTACACAAAATCTACGAGTCAGATTCTCCCATATACTACTGTTTTCACCAAGTTCTCTCCCAAGAATGTAGTGGGCCCAACCCTAAGTTCCCACTCCCCAATACCAGTTACAGGAGCAAGTTAGTTCACCAAGCTACAAATCAAAATTGGGACAGGCCTAAATTCCTGGGACCAGACTACACACTGCAGTGGGGAAAGTACCCTCTTTTGAAATAAACAAGTCTCAAATTTACAATCCCAAACCAGATACTGTTTATAAATCAACACAGCTGAGTATGTTTTCAATCCACTTTAAAAATTATTTTAGTCTTAAAAACATTGGAACAGTCATACTCTTAATTTTCAAATAATCCCTTGAATACAGGAATGAATATAATGAATACAGAAATGAATATAATGAATTAGTGACTGATTAATCCATGTAAGTATGAGCCATCACTAATGATCTGGGATTTTTCTGAGTAATAAGGTGAGCTTTTTACTGATAAATGTAGGGTTAATCTCAATGTAACTTAATTCCTTTAGTCTCAAATGTCCTTGAAGTTTTAGTTATGTACTTTCTATTATTTGAAAACGAAGAGTGCATGGCAACAGAGTGAGAGAGAGAGCACCGTTACTCTGAAGCAGCCTCTGCTCATCATCACCTCCAGGAGTTATACAGGACTCCTCAAGGTTTTGGAACCTCCACTCTCAACAGCCCAGACCTGACTGTGTTGCCCAATCACTTGAAGTAATACTTAAGAAACTACAAAATTGAAGACCCTGCACCACATCTCCATGATCAAAATGTCTATGGATGGGAAATAAGAGCCTCTCCATGCTCCTTGTCAAGGATGCTACAGCACTCCAGGCAGTACCAAATTGAGTAAGACGTTCACTCACTGTAAAGATTCTATGTCCTGTCCTATCAAATGCTACACAGTACACAGCAGACAGATGTCCGAGAATCCTCCTGTGCATCTTTATATGCTGGTACATAGTTCCTGGGAACGCTGTGCTAAAAGTGGAACACCCTGTGAGCTGTTTTCCTCGATGTATCTCCACTAGGAAATAAAAACAACGGAAATGGTTAAGGGGGAGCCAGCATGTAAAAATTAAAAAAGATCCCAAAACAATTTCCAGAGTTTGAGAAATCCAAATGACTCATATGTTGTCCTAATTGTACTGTACTGTAACATAAACATTTTTAATGACTTTAAGTCAACAAGAAATTTGAAATTTGGTACTTTTTGCTACTGTGATCACACTATACCGGGACTTCCACTGCATCTATAAAGTCTCACAGGCCAACCGCACTCACCAAGACTTGGTGGGGAGCCGTAATTCACGGGCATTTCAGGAGGTCTTCCTCTGTGAAGAGCAGCAAAGGCAGAGCCCTTCCACACTGTGTGCCTGCAGTCTTTAAAATGAAGGTTAGATACACATAAAATCTTGAAAGTTAATCCAAAGAAAGATCTTATAGAATACTTACGTACATTGTAATAAACTGTTTATTCAAAGTTTTACCAACTACTGTACTTTAACAGAAAAGCCTGAAGGTTTATTGTGCTATTCTGGAGACATCTCAGATACAGCAGCAGTAACACTGACAGCACAGCACTTTACAATCCACCAAGTGCTTTCCATACATCAGCTCATGGAGTCCTCACAACAACCCTGTGAGGTAGGTGTTCCCACTAATTACAAATGAGGTGACTGCGGCTCAAAGGTTCCAGGACCTTTAAAGAGATCCACTGTAGATGATTAGTGAGAGGGAATGGAATACCACGTTAGCTGTTTATTTGTCAATGCAAATTACCATACAACATTTAAAATGAGCAGTCTTATCACAACTGACCCCAGTTTTCAAAAGGAGAATTTTAAGAAGATATTTAACTTATCTGATATATCTAAACATCTTTGACTTGACTCATTCAGTTAAAGATTCATTCGGCCAGTACAATTACCTTGAACTCATCAGGAAGAATTAGCGAGTTAAGTTAATTCAGCTTCCCACATTAGGGTGGAAGGCAGCTCTCCAGAGAAGAGCACACACAGTGTGTGAGTGAGCCTTCTAAAGCCACATCCCACCCAGGTCTGAAGAAGACACAGAAGTACACAGGCCGACACAGGCCTCGTGCCCCACTCCTGCTGACTACAAAGAGCTGCTTCACAGCTGCCAACAGGGGAGAGGCACCGTACTGAACCAGCTCCACTGAGGCCTCCTCTGGCACTAGCACAAAACACAAGCAGAAACAGGGTCCCTCGCTGAAGTCTCGTCTAAGTCTGCCATTCCTCACACGAGCCTCATCACAAAACAACATTGAGCTTGACACAAGGAAAAAGAAAATGTGCTACCCCAGCCACTGCTGTAAAACAACTAGTGATGAAAATAATTACCAAGTCAACAGGGTGCGAAAAGGAGGATGGGACCGTTTTCTGATTAGAGCCACAGTGCAGCACGATTATAGGGCACTAAGAAACAACTAAGGCTGGCAAGCTGGTCTGGCATGAAACCAAGAAGCAGGGTACTCTTTCTCAGTCAAGCTTTGTCCTAGTGGAGCATCTAAGAGGTAGCATTACATCAGCTTGTAACAAAATAATCACAATGAAATTCAAGTCTGCTGAGATCAGAACCAACACACTTGCCATTAGCAGTTTAGCCACATATATACATAGAGCATATCACACACAGGTACTTAGTCTAAGTCAATTATACGAAGCTAACAGAAAAAGTGTAGCAATTCCAAACATTTTGCTAACACATAACTTAGCAAAAAAAAATTGTTAGTAAAAAATAAAAGGAATCATGCAAGTTTACATTTTTGGTGCATGTTTTTCGAGCTGCTACCATTGTTTTTAATCACTTTTCCTTATTACAATGGACTTTCAGAATCTAAATATCAAAAGTAATAATTCTAGTATTTAAAGAGTTTATTAGACACATACAATTACATCCATTGAAGTTATGAGAGCTACAAAACGGAAAAATTAAGAACATTGATAAAACCCTCAAACACATCTTAAATTCAAGCTTTTAGCTTAACATCTATGTCTTTGTCAATTCTGAAATGCAGAAGGATCCATTAAACACATGATAAAATTCAAAGATCTACACTAATTGCAGAGAATTTATAGTCCATGGCATTAGTTACATTGTTACCTTCCACAACTCTTACACAACTTCACAATTATAACAGAGCTACTAATACAAAGCAGAACACTTCTTCAAATTAAGGTACCTTTTGCTGTACGTAGCAAAGACTGCCTTCCCGCACCAAGCAAAGAAGTGACTCTTGAAATACTGGGTGGGATTTCTTTATCCAGCATCGGGCCGATGCGCTGGCAGATCTGTAACAGGTGGTCAGGAGCCACATGCTTATTGGACAAGACCTGGTTGGAAAGGCAGGTTTTAGTAACAGCACTGCATATAGGAATACGCAAACATTTTTTTAATTCACAGTAGTCTGTTAAATGTGAAGATCACAATGAAAACTACAGAACATAGTAAGAAAAATTAGACACTTTACACAGGAAACTCTGTAGACTCACACTCTATAAAATTCCAAGATTTTCCTTTATAGAAATTGACAATTTGGTTCTAAAATTCCAAATGCAAATGACACAGAAAAAAATTAAATCAACTTTGAAAAGGTACAAACAACACTTCATCTCAAGACTAGTAATAGAGGTATAATCTATAAAAAGGATGGTGTCAGAACCGATCCATCATAGGATGAACTGGGCAGAAAGAGACGGACATGTTTCTAACGCAATCATTTCTGACAAAGGTACAAATGCTACTCGGTGCAGCAAACATTTCCCCAATAACTGGTACTGGGACAACGATGTGCACAATGTACACAATGTCTGCCTCTGTTGTGCCTACACGTGGGGATGCACAGTCTGCCTCTGTTGTGCCTACACGTGGGGATGCACAGTCTGCTTCTGTTGTGCCTACACGTGGGAATGCACGTGGGTTTCCTCAGCATCTCAGCACTGACCATGTTAGAACAAAACGTAAACAGCAGACACGATATCATATATAATAAAATTGTTACTTTGTAAGTTACAGCTATAGAAACAGAAAAGAAATCCTTTGGTGGTGGGGGGTGTCAGAGATTTCTAATGACTGCAGAACAACAAATCAGAGACAACTGCTATTCTTCAAACAGTGTTTCCCTAAAAAGACACTGTTGAGTGAGTCAAGAGGCCAAAAAGCAAAAAAATACTGCACACATCTGATGAGAAACTTGCATCTAGAACCAATGAGAAAGGCCAGAGTTCTCAGCAGTACCCAACAACTCAAACACTACCTAGCACTCACCTGTCAGGACCCAGTTCTGACCTAACTGTTTGAGCCAAGAATGTGAGCCCGGTGGCAAACGGGCATAAAGACCAGAGAGCAGAGCAGTGACAGACTCGGACCACCAGGAGCCCCTGCTGCATCAAGCAGACTAGCCTGGCTGCTATTAAAGACTGGCCATGGCCAGGTGGAGAAACTAACCAAACACTTAAGTCCAGCACTTGGGAGGCAGAGGCAGAATGCTAGTCTCTGCTACTCAGTTCAACATCACCTTGAGCTATATGACACCCCATCTCTAAGGACAGAGGAAAAAAAACAATGAGAAAAAGAGAACAGGAAGCAACGTCTGACAGGTATATAGGTACTAGAGCTTTTTAAAACAGTTCTGCCACTCCACTCCTAAGTAACAGCACACATACTCATAAATAGGCACATACATGTTTTTGAAAGTATCTGTGTATAACCACTTTGTCTGCACATCTATCTGTGGAGTCAGACTGCCCCAGAACTGGAGAAGGACAACTGTAAGTCAGCATGTGGATGCTGGGAACCAAACCCTAGCCCTCTGCAAAATCATCAGGCACTCTCAGTCACTGAGTCATCTCTCCAGGCCCTATGAGTGCTAACAACTTCAATTATTTAAAAACCAATTTCCAGCAACAAGTTAATAAGTAAATATGCTATACAACGCTATTATAATATGTAGCAATAAAAAGAAATTAAGCCAAGCACAGTAGCTCAGAACTATAATTCCATTGCTTGGAAGAAGGAAAGGCGTAATGACGGTAATAGAGGAAGCACTGGAGAAGGAAATCGAGGGAGCTGGGACAGTGTACACATGCATTTAAGTACCAAAGGACAAAGAAACTCAAATTATATGATACGACAATTATGCTTAAGAAGACAGAGACCACCTACTGCCATCAGAGAACATCAGAAAATGCATGAAGGGGTACCAGGAGAACCCTTCACTGTTCATTATGGTGACAACACTTAGCTTTTACCAAAGTCCACATTTGGAGTAAGAAAATTAGACAGAATGTTAATTACACCTCATTAAGGACAAGAGCAAGCACAAAGAGAATTGGAGTTTTTAACTCATGAAGTTACACACTGTTAAAAGACATGAATGCATGTGGAATAAAAACAAATGCTGTCTGCCTAGGGTTTCATTTTTTATTTTTTTAAGACAGCTTCCCTTTGTATCCCTCCCTAGCAGCCTGGAACTTGTTCGCCCAATCAGGCTGGCTTTGAACTTGCATCAATCCACCACCTTAGCCTCCAGGGAGCTCGGATTATAGTGTAAACCACCACAATCAACTTCACTCTCACTGACTTCCTGAATTGTAATGCCCAGCACTTTCGGGATGACAAATGCCATTGGGGCAGGCACTACTGTGACATCGACCTTTTCAAACTCTGGGGCATACTCCTCCAGAGAAACTCTGACACGACACGTGTGATTACAGATCTACACTGACCTCAACTATTAATGTTTGATCCAGAAAGCCCCACTCCTCTCTCCAAACCCCACCCACTCAGAAGTCTCTTAACAAAGCTATCAAAAAGCCCAGCAGTCCAAGACCCCACCTAAACATCCAGCTTTTGTCCATACTTGGGCACAAACCCAGCCTGTTGTGGACAGCTCATCACCCCTCGCCTACAGGTATATAAGCTCCCTGATTTAGTTTGGGAGTTTGACCTCTCCTGCCTCCATCTCTGGAGCTGGAGAACTCATCCGGGAGTTGCTTTGCTCAAATAAACCTGTTCTTTTACTTTTTAAATTCGGTCTGATGTGGCTTACTGCATCACAGACAAACCTATGAGGGTACAAAAAACCTATTAGTTAACAGACTTCTGCTCTTAACTGTCCTGGAACTCACTCTGTAGACCAGGTTGGCCTCGAATGCACTGAGGTCAACCTGCCTCTGTCTCCCGAGTGCTGGGATTAGAGGCGTGCACAACTACCACCCGGCCAGGTAGCACACACCTTTAATCCCAACAGTCAGGTAGCAGAGGAAGGCAGGAGGCCAGCCTGAGCTATAGTGAGATCTTCTCAACACACACACACACACACACACACCAATGACAACAACAAATAGAACCTAAACAGACTCCAGTAAAACACACCAAAGATCTTTCAGAAAATGATTCTCAACAGTCAGCAATGAACTTGGCAGTCCTGCAGCAGACTTGTGTCCATCCGCTTCAGAGGTGGTAGGTTTGACTTACTTGCTTGGGGTGGGTGTAGTTTTATAGATCTGGAGAGTAACCCAGAGCTTCATACATGAACAGGAAGCAATCTACAACCAAGCTCCATCACTAGTACCATGACGATGCAGGTTTTGTTTTTGAGACAGGGTTACGCTGTGAATAGAAATATAAGTTGCCTCCACTTGAGATCCCATGCCTCAGCTGTCTGAGGTGCGAGTGCAGGCACCTTCCTCTCTTCACCGATGTGTAATTTCACATGTCTCTAAGAGCTAGCTAGATTAAGGAGCTGAAGAAATGAAGACCAGCTCCTACTTCTCTCGCAGCCACTCCACTGAGGATATACAGACACCAAACACTCTGAAAGTCAATACACATCTGAGAGGCTTCACACTAGGCTGCACACCAGTAACAGCGGTTCTTCAAAGTGGAAATGTCTATTGTACTGGATACACCTTAACAAATGTGATTATGTTACCCGGGATTTTAACAAATACTTCTCAAGGTTTTTGTTAATGACTTATTACTTGCTATTTTATATTTGCTTTATGACACAGAAATGAGGTTAGACAAAAGTGAAGTTCAGCCGGTCATCTTGAGAACAAAATGGGCTGGGAAGCAAAGACAACAACCTAACATCAACAGCACACTTGGAGCAGAAACTGCTAAGAATGCAGTGCAGTAGGCAGCAGGGGTGGAGAAGCTTTGCAGGTGGTTGGGTCAGCAGCAGGAAGAGCACTCACTGACTGCTCTTGTAGAGGACCTGGATTCAGTTCCCAGCACACAAGATACTCAACTCAAGCATTTCCAACTCCAGTTCCAAGGAATCTGACACACTGCTGACTTGTAAAGATACCAGGGATTCTTATGCTATCCATACATTCATTCAGGCAAATCACTAGTACACAAAATAAAAATACTAATAAAACATGATGATGAAGTGTAATCTAATTAATCTTACCAAAAACCAGGAGTCAGATCAGGGTAAAACCTGAAAGATCAGAAGAGGAGCAGCCACCAGTGACCTCCTTCCTCTTCCATTCCTCCAGTCCAAAAGGCTGAGACCCTGTCTCCATCCCTCTTTATCCCTTCCCGTCTCCGTTCCACATGGTCAGTTCCTGTATCCTCTCTGTACTGACCTCCAGACAGCTATAGCTAACTAGTGGCTAGCTCCGCCCTCTGACCTCCTGGAAAGCTCTGTCACAACACAAACAAAATATCAAACACGATATGTTGTTTTGCAAAGTAAGCAAGAACCTTCACCCTCAGCTTTGAAGATGAGAAGCACAGAGGTTGGCCTTTAAGTTGATATAACCGACCAAAGCAATCACAATAGCATCACACTTTAAACCACAACCGCAGTTAGCAAAGAATTCTATAGGCATCCAGGTGTTGGTAGCACAGCACTCAGGAAGCAGAAGCAGGCAGATCTCCGAATTCGAGGTCAGCCTGATTTACAGAGTGTTTTTCAGGACAGCTAGTGCTACACAGAGAAACCCTATCTTAAAAAAAAAGTAACAACAAAAAAACCCTCTATAGGGTCCTTCAAAAGACATTCAGCATTTAATGTTGGAAAAGTGAAAATGTTCCTTTGAACTGCTGTCCTTATCCTGAGTACAAATGACCCGTTTCTCAAATGATCTGTGACATACAACAGAAAGTGGACCGGTGGTAACCAGCTCACTGGACACGTAAAGACACGTCCAAGCCAAACCTGCACAGAAAGGTCACATTCAATTGGGTGGTCTGCTGACAAACTTAGACATCTGAGAAGCCCAGAAAATACACGTGATGCACGAAAACTCAATGTCTCAACTGACACAGACCAACAGAAAGGTGCCGACTCTCCATGACAATGAACGACCTCACAGCTACAGTAGCACCTTGTGAACAAACCTGGCTGTGAGTTTAGCCTTTTCAACTCAACTTCACAAGCAAGTACCACTTTTCCAAACATCTTAACTCTGCAATAAAGAGCACTGGTTGCTCTCCTAGGGGTCCCAGGTTCAATGTCCTGCACCCACAATTATCCTTAACTACAGTCCCAGGGCATTTGACATCATCTTCTGGACTCTGTGGGCACCAAGCCACCTGTAGTACAGATAAAACACCCATAACACATAAAACAGAGTGAGTAAATCTAGCTAAGAATGATGGCACACACCTTTTAATCCCAGCACTCAGAGGCTGAGGCAGGAAAATCTGAGAGTTTCAGCCTGGTCTACATGGCAAGACTTTGTCTCAAAAGTAAATCTAAAAATGTTTGGTATTTTTGGGTTTTTTAGATGTGCACTGGTGTTTTGCCTGCACGCATGTCTGTGTGAGGGTCAGATTTTGGAGTTACAGTGGGCTGGAATTTTTATTTTTTGTTATTTTGTTCTGTTTTTCGAGACAGAGTTTCTCTGTGTTACTTTGGAGCCTGTCCTGGAACTCGCTTGTAGAACAGGCTGGCCTCACAGAGATCCACGTGCCTCTGCCTCCCAAAGTACTGGGATTAAAGGTGTGCACCACCACCGGCAGGCTTAGAGTTATAGGGGGTTTTTGTTTGTTGGGGGGGTGGGGGGGGTTGCTGTAGTTATCAAGCCTGTCCTGGAACTAGCTCTTGTAGACCAGGCTGGCCTCGAACTCAAGAGATCTGCCTGCCTCTGCCTCCTGAATGCTGGGATTAAAGGTGTATGCCACCACCACCCAGCTGGATGGAGTTAGTTTTAAACTGCCATGTGGGTGCTGGAAATTGAGCCCAGGTTCACTGGAAGACCAGGCTGGCCTCGAACTCAAGAGATCTGCCTGCCTCTGCCTCCTGAATGCTGGGATTAAAGGTGTATGCCACCACCACCCAGCTGGATGGAGTTAGTTTTAAACTGCCATGTGGGTGCTGGAAATTGAGCCCAGGTTCACTGGAAGAGCAATCAGTGCTCTTAACTGCTGAATCTCTCTAACCACCTAAAAATGTTTTTAATGTTTTAATAATGGTTCATAAACTAATAAAGGCAATAAGATACATCTGAATATATTTATAATGAACAGAAATGACCCACATATACCTTAGTAATATCTGACTCAGGAGATCACCAAGAGGCCTGAGTTTGACCCCAATCATCACAGAATACACGGCCATCAGCAATTAAAAGGCACAGCAGACAGGCTCAAAAGTGGGAGGTCATCCTCAGTCAGAGTCAGTCTTGATGTCAGCTTGGTTTACCTGAGACCTTGTCTCAAAAATAAAAGTAAGGGTCTGGGTGGTGGTGGCACACAGGCAGATTTCTGGGAGTTTGAGGTCAGCCTGGTCTACAGAGCAAGTTCCAGGACAGCGAGAGCTACACAGAGAAACCTGTTGGAGGGAGGCCATGTTTGTCTCGGCTACCCAGACCGAAATAATCTCACAGATACTGTATTAATTAAATCACTGCTTGGCCCATTAGCTCTAGCTTCTTATTGGCTAACTTATATATTAATTTAACCCATCTCCATTAATCTGTGTATCGCCACGTGGCTGTGGCTTACCGGATAAAGTTTCGTCGGGCGTCTGTCTCCAGCAGGGCTACGTGGCTTCTCTCCAACTCCTCCTCCTTTCTCCCAGTATTTAGCTTAGTTTTCCCCACCTAGCTCTGTTCCCTATAGCTCGGCTACAAGCCCAAAGCAGTTCCTTTATTAACCAGTGATATTCACAGCATACAGAGGGAAATCTCAAATCAGAAATCCTGTCACAAAAAAAAACCCAAAAAGACACACCACTAGCAGTTAAGCACTTGGGGCTCTTGCAGAGAAACCGGGTTTGGTTCCAAGATCACAATCATCTTTGACTCCAGTGCCTTCTTCCAGCCTTTGTGGTACATGTGGTGCACAGTTAATAACATAGAAATACGTAGGTCTAAAGTTTTTTTTTAACGTTGTTTTAAAATATAAACTGAAAGGGAGGTTGGAGAGATGCTCAGCAGTTAGCCTAACATGCTGAGTTCGATCCTGGATCCCATATAGTGAAAGAAAATACTAATATTTACAAGTTGTCCGCTACACACACACACACACACACATATATATACACACACAATAGTGCTTAAATGCATGCATATAGGTCAGGTATAGTGGCACACATCTTTAATCCAAGCATTTGGGAGGCATCAGGAAAATCTCCGAGTTCAAGGCCAACCTGGTCCACATGAGATCCAGAACAGCAAAGCTACACAGTGAAACTCTGTCTCACGCATGTGGAACTACACTAGGAAGTTTACTAATGCCCAGATCCTGAGCTCTGTGGAAGAAGTCTTGACTTTACCGTCTAAGCATATCAATGCCCAGGGACTTCAACTACTAACTACAAAGGTCCAGCCACTACACTGACAGCCTGTGAGGAAACGTCCTGTCTTTACCGGGGTGAACTTTCACTGGACCACTTGTCCCTTTATACAACAAATTTCAGTGCAGAGTCAAATGCAGATGCAGCCAAACTATGTTCAACACAGTACTAGGCTGGCTGACTGATTAGAACATGTGGGATAGTAAAGATCCAGACCAAATTATCTTGGGCTGTCTTTGGGCCCCGAAATAGCCATTTATTATTGTTGCCACCTGTGTTTCACTTAAGGTCTTCATGGCTAGAAGTCTCTCTGGAATGTTCTAACAGATCCCACCTTTTTGTTGTTGTGGGTTTGATTTTTTCCCCCTCAGAAACAAGGTTTCTCTGTGTAGCCCTGGATGTCCCTGACCAGGCTGCCCTTGAACTCAGAGACTCACCTACCTGTGCCTCCCAGTGCTGGGTTAAAGCAAACAACACTAACACCCAGCACTGTTGTTTTTGTTTTGTTTTCCAAAACGGGGTCTCTCTGTAGTCCTGGCTGTTCTAAAACTAGCTCTGTAGATCAGATGACAATAACTCAGAAATCCACCTGCCTCTGCCTCCTGAGTGCTGGAATTATAAACAATGTAAGTGTGCCATCAGATAACATCAAGCTATAGCAGAGACTATAATCAACCCCCGTGCTGTAATCACCTGACATTTCCTGACATGGAATAGTTTTTTTGAATACTGTGAAGTAGTGTTGCTCTGATTTGAAGACAGAGCTAAGGGCCAATAAAAAGGAAGAAGTAAATTAGGTGGGGCGAAGAAGGATGGAGTCTCAGGAGACTGGAAGATGACCATGCTCATGATGAAAATGGTAGAGCACAGATAAATACGGGTTAAACTGAAAGATGCAGTAGTAACAAGTCTAAGCTACCGGCCAACCATTTATAATTAATAAGTCTCTGTGTGATTGGGGAGCTGGCTGAACAGAAACATCAGCCAGTTTCTACACATATCAGAAAACTGCCTTATTACTTTATTCTGTTGCAACAAAAATTTCACGCAACTGCTGCCACAGTGGGAACATGGTATTTAGGGAAATTTAAATCTGTATTCCCAAACCATGGTTACTCCTATTTGGCAACAGGATGAAAGCTTCTATTTCCTTTACAGAAAGTGCTGTGTTTCTGCATCTACGCCAGCACACACTTCAAGAGCTGGTACACCAACCTCTTCATGCTGCCCACGGTTTAGACTCGGAATGAACTGGGGCTGAAGGTCAGTGGGAGGACACTGCCTAGCATACACAAGGTTCAACATAAACAGACTTAGATACTACGCTGCTACAAAGTGTCTCCATTTGGGGCTGAAGAGAAGGCTCAAAGGTTAAGGGCACTTGCTACTCTTACAGAGGACCTGGATTCAGTTTCTAGACACCAAATGGTGGCTTACAATGACTGTTACTCCAGTTCCAAAGAATTCCGTGTCCTCTTCCGACCTCCATGGGTTAACAAGTACTCAAACACATGAAAATAAATTTTAATGATTTTTTTAAGTGTCACCTAAATGAGGGTCATTTCCCAGTTTTAAAATATTAGGTCAATTCAACAGGAAGACAAGAAATCATAATGTGTCTTACACTTAAGAACTAAGAAAATCCAACAACAACAACAAAAGAGACAAAAGCAGGGCAGTGGTGGCACATGCCTTAATTCCAGCACTAGGGAGGCAGAGGCAGGCGGATCTCTGTGAGTTCAAGGCCAGCCTGGTCTACAAGAGCTAGTTCCAGGACAGGCTCCAAAGCTACAAAAAACCCTGTCTTGAACCAAAAAGACAACGACGACAAATTTATACTTATATAAAAAGCAACAGAACAAAAATCCATACATAAAGAATCAAGGGCACTTTACCAATAACCAGGTGAGCCTATGGACACAGCAAAGCCATGGGGAAGTGACAATGTCACTCCCAGTTGGCAGCACTAAGCACAAAGGCAGCCTGCTGCTTATCCTACTTTATTGTCATTAAGTAGGTCCTATCAGCTGCTCCTGATTCATAAAGACTTGTTGTCCTAAGACCCTACAATGGAAATTAATTAAAAAGATGCCTTTTCTACCTGCCATCTTACAGATCTCAGCATTCATTAGGCAGACACATCTCCAAGTTCCATGCTGGCCAGAGCTACACAGTCTCAAAACAAACAAAATAGCAAATACTGTCTACCACATACACGTGATGTTTTTTATTATCTATTTTTTTATGTGCCCAATGCATGTCTGTGTGAAGGTGTCAGATCCCCTGGAACTGAAGCCACAGGCAGTTGTGATGTCACGTGAGCGCTGGGAATTAAACCCACATCCTTTGGAAGAGCAGTCAGTGCTCCCAAACCCAAGCCATCTTCCCAGCCCCTACATGCACATCTTAAAGCCATCTCTTTAGGAAAAATTACTAGACCTATTATATGTACACAACAAAAAGCTGTGGTAGAAGCCTGGCAAAATGGCACACCACCAAAACGCCAGCAAGCACTAAAGGGACAGAAGCAGGGGCTGGATGAAAGCTCAAGGCTCGTCGGGTCTACCTCAAGACCCAGGGCTAGCCTGGTCTACATCAAGCTCCACATCAGCCAGGGCTAACAGAACAAGTCCCTGGGTTACAGGAAGAAGGAAATGGGAGACGAAAACAGGAAGGAGAGGCAAAGCAGAGATTAGGACAGAGACGAAGTAATTTGCCAAAGAATAAGAAAGCTCTTAAGAGATCTGGAAAGAGGGCTCGCTGGTTCAGAGTCAGTGCTACTCTGCAGAGGACAGAGCTGGACTCTCGGGACCATGTCAGACGGGCTCTACAAGCCAGCACTCCACCCAGATCTAGTCTGCCTGAGAGCACCTCTGTCCTCATGTGCACATACACACACAAACAATTAAAATAATAAAACCATGCTTAAAAATTCTGCTTAGGTGTTTTGCCTGCATGTACATCTGTGCATCACATGTCTTGCACTCTTGGAAGTCAAAAGACAGCACTGGATCCCTAAGATCCCAGCTGGAAAGGTCCTAATGAAAGAGCAGACAGTGCTCTTAACCACTGAGCCATATCCCACAAATACGATCGATAGATAGATAGATAGATAGATAGATAGATAGATAGATAGATAGATATAGATACTTACTAGCTGGGCAGTGGTGATGCACACCTTTAATTTCAAAATTTGGGAGGCAGAGGAAGGCAGATCAGAGTTTGAGACCAGCCTGGTCTACAAGAGCAAGTTCCAGGACAGCTAGGACTGTAACACAGAGAAACCCAGTCTTAAAAAAAAAACACACACAAACAAAAAAAGAAAACGAAAAAAAAAAAAATTCCTCAACAGATTTCTAATTTAAGGTCCACCACGGCAGCACACTCTTTAACTGAAGTTTAGGTAAACATTCAAAATCATGATCTCCTAATGCTAATACAACGTAAGGATGAACTGATCTCTCTTTCTAGCTATAAAAATGCTGCTCAAATACCCATGTGACAGCTTTCTTGGAACTCACACTGTAGGAGAAAACTGACCTGCACGGGCACACTGTGGTAGACATGCACATACACAAAATAAACGAAAAATTTTTAATGTCATCCAGCCAAGACTCAATCCCGGGGGCTAGAGAGGTGGCTCAGTGCTTAAAAGCACTGACTGCTTCTTCCAGACATTCTGAGTTCAATTCCCAAGCACCACATAGTGGCTCACAACCATCTATGATGAGTTCTGATGCTTCTTCTGGCCTGCAGGGACACATGCAGGCAGAACACTGTATACATAATAAACAAACCTTTAAAAAATTATTTTAAAAAAAATCTAAAAAAAAAAAAAAAAAAAAACTCAATCCCAATCTGTAGCACAGTGATATGGGAGACCTCTAAGGCTAGGCTTTGGTCCTGGACAGTGTCTCTATATAGCCCAAGTTGGCCAATCAATGCCTTTACTTCAGCATCTTTTTGGTTTTTTTTGAGACAGGGTTTCCTTATGTAATTGGCCTAGCTATTCTGGAACTAGTTCTGTAGACCAGGCTGCCCCCAACTCACAGAGATCTGCCTGCCTCTGCCTTCCAAGTGCTGGGATTAAAGGTATGCACCACCACCGTCCAGCTGGTCTCAATTCTTAATAGGTAAAGGTACTCTTGTTCTTAAATACAAGTCAGACTAACAGTATCATCACAAATTAAAATAAAGCATAACTTTGCAGAAGCTTATAAAATTACTAGTGCCCAGACAAACCATAGTAAGATTCCCAGTTGACTGATTTGGTACCACTGTGGACATTCAGAATGTGTAAATTCCAAATATTTTTTAAATCTTATTTGTATTAGTGTTTGCCTGTATGTGTGAGGGTGTCAGATCTTAGGAGTTGCAGACAATTGTTAGCTGCCATGTGGGTGCTGGGAATTGAACCCGTGTCCCTCTGGAAGAGCAAGCAGCCAGGGCTCTTGACCACTGAGCCTTCTCTTCAATCCCCAACAAATCATTCTTTCTGCTTTTCTTTTTTTGTTTTTCAAGACAGGGTTTCTCAGTGTAACAGCCCTGGCTGTCCTGAAACTCACTCTGTAGACCAGGCTGACAAAGATCCACCTGCCTCTGCCTCCCAAGTGTTGGAATTTAAAGATGTGCACACCACCACCTACTGGTCCACCAAATGATTTTTATCAAAGGACTGGAACCACTGAAAAAATAAACATGGGAAATACTATAACAAATCTCTTGGTCTTCTTCAGTAAAATGACAGCACAGGAAATAAACTATTAAAGTTTTTAAAATTATATTTACAAACTTATAAGCCCAACAAGATCAGGATCCTCAGCTACAGACCTCAAGGCCAGATAGCCTGGGCTACATCAGACCCAGCCTTATCCCACCCACCCTTCAAAATACGTTATAAAAGTATTAAGGAATCAGAAAACAACACACAATCTGTGATGGGAAGTTCCATGTTGGCTGTACCCCTCAGGAAGAAACGGTTCTTTAGCCAGGAGTTGTGCAGGCCTTGAAGTGAGAGGCTCAGCAGGCAAACCACGGGTGCCCCCGACTCGGGTGAGATGAAGAGAAAGGATACTCTGATAGGAATCAGTCAGGTGCGACAAGTGCCACAGCGCAGGCTATTCAGCCACAGGAAGTAGATACCAGCACCTGAAGTAGGGTTCAAGCAATTCTTACCAGCAAGCAAAAGTCAAAGAAAGAAAATTCCTCTCCGGAGTTTTACAACGTAGCTTCTCCCCAGTAGGAAGGCAGTGTCAACAATGGGTCTGGGTTGTTGCCACCCCCCTTCAAAGACTTACATTAACAGGAGTAAAACTGTGAGACAAACTACTTAAACGTTCCCTAGACTTTCAAAAAGAACACCTGATGCCAGACTGTGGCGGTGCACACCTTTAGTCCCAGCACTTGGAAGCCAGGGCAGGTGGATCTCTGAGTTCAAGGCCAGCCTGGTCTACAGAGCAAGTTCCAGGACAATCAAGGCTACACAGGAAAAAGATGGGTGCATATTATAGGACACCTGGAGATAGCTAGGAAGGGGGGGAGGTGGTTCCCAAGTAATTCTCTGTCTGGCTGGAGCTGTAAATCAAAATCCCAGCACTTGCCTGGTGGGAAGGAGGGTGATAAAACCCTGCCTGTGGGCCGGGCGGTGGTGGCGCACGCCTTTAATCCCGGCACTCGGGAGGCAGAGGCAGGCGGATCTCTGTGGGTTCGAGGCCAGCCTGGTCTACAAGAGCTAGCTCCAGGACAGGCTCCAAAACTACAGAGAAACCCTGGGGCGGGGGGGGGGGGGCAAAAAAAAAACCCTGCCTGTGGGTATAACACAGGAGAGGCCTTGGATTCACACCCCAGCATGCACACACCCACAAGCCTTAGAATATCAAACCTAGGAAAACAAATTTGGTCCAATATTCACTAATATCCACTTTTTAACGTTTATTAAACGTACATACATATGTGCACATATATGCTTGACAGTGGATGGCAGAGACCCACCCAGGAAGCAGGTTCTCTCCTTACTCCACAGGGGTCCCCGGGATTAAATCCTGTGATTGCCAGGAAGAGCTTTTAAATAAAAAGCCATCTCAGTCTGAAGCATTTGCTTTTTAAAAATAATCCTAAAAAGACAACCCAGCAACGCTGTTCTATTCAGCAGCTCCCAATGCGATGGTTAACACCTGGCTAAGCACAGAACACAACCCAGCAACGCTGTTCTATTCAGCAGCTCCCAATGCAATGGCGTAACACAGAACAGGAGCTGAGCCTCTGCAGCACCTGACCAGCACTACTGAGCATTCTGGGTTAAATCCCTATCCCTGAAAATCCCAACTGTTAAGTGCTCACAAGCGACAAATGCCCTGGCTGACTTCTTGCTAACACCTCTAGGACTATGACTGCTTACAGGTGTGGGGTGGCTCTCTTTTGGAGTAATCCTGGCCCAGGACTGAGGTTCAATGACACAGGACTGCGAGCCGAGGCCAAATGGCCCTATGTAGCCAAAAATCAACAGTGAAGATTCAGAGACCGTTTACATCTTCTGTGTTCAACATGCTCAACGTGGGCTAGCAAAACAAATTTTAGTTAAGACAAATTTTTCATCTTAAATTGTCAAAAATATTTTCCTGGAACGTTTCTGTTCCACTACCGATAAACACCCCCCCCCCAAAAAAAAACTTCCGTTAACTGGATAAAACTCAATTACCCATCACAGAACGTCTAAGCAAGTGTAGGGAGGATAATGGAAAGCACATTAGCACTCCTCAAGAAAACCAAGAAAGCCAGGCACGAAGGCTTTTTAGTCCCAGATCTTGGAGGAAAAGCGCAGGGGCGTCCGAGTTCAAGGCCAACCTGGTCTACACTGTGAGTTCAAGACCAGCCAGAGGTACGTGACGACACCCAGTCTCATAAAAAAATAGCTGGTCGGATGAAATGTCAACTTGAAAGCCTGTACCACTCACTACATACAGCAAGTCCTAGCGTGAGCCAACTTCCTAAGGCCTGGCTGGGAGAAGCAAAGACACTACGCTGGCCGTACATCACGTCGCGGCGGAAAAAGTGGCCGGGAAGAACATAGCAAGGGGCCATTTCTCCACCTAATGACTATTCCTAGGGAACAAGTGGTCTGAAGACCTGGGCGGGGCAGGAGAGGGGAGGCCAATGAGAGCTCGAGTTACAAGTCAGAACGGAGGGCGACGAGAGCGCCCCTCTGAGTGGCTGGAGGCGCACCTGGAGACCCAGCCGGGCCGCGAGCCAGGGACGCCCCCGCCGGTGCCCGCGCCGCCCCCCAGGACCGTTTTCTGCCAAATCTTCCCCCTGGCCCCAACCGCGAGCCTTGGGGGGAGGGGGGCAGGGGGAGGAGGAATCGGGCCGGTCGCCCCGGGCAACCGTGGACCCCTCGAGAGCGTCCCCGCGGGGCCCGCACGGGAGCAGAGACCCGGCCGGGGACGCGGGCGGGCGGGCGGGCGAGCAAGGGAGCGAGCGCGCGGAGGACGCGGGCGGACGGTGCTCACCAATTCCTCGTAGCTCCTGTTGTGCTCGTTGCCCTCCCAATCCAACCTCTTCGGCAACAGCTGGAAAGAGACACGAGAGGCGTCCGGGTGACCACCGCGGCCGGGAGGCCGGGCGGGACGGGGACGCGGGGACGGGGGGACGCGGGGGCGGATGACCGACCTGGTACTGCTCCAGCTCCTGCACCAGCACCTGCGGCAGAGACGCACGGTCAGACCCGGGCGGCTGCGGCTGCGCCCGCCGGTCCACCCGCTCGCCCTCCCGCCCGCCCGCCCGCACTCACCTGCGCCGCTCGGCGACACGGGCCAGCCGAGAGGTAGCGGGCGATGAGGAAGTACAGCTCTGCGGGGAGAAGACAGGGACGGTCAGCGGCGGCCGCGCGGCGCCGGGCGGAGGGGACGCGCGGCCGCGTCTTACCCGACTCGATGAGAGGCACCGGACGTCGGGCCGGCGAAGGCTCCGCCATGGCGGGGCGCGGGACGGACGGGGACGGGCGAGCGGGAGCGAGCGAGCGAGCCGAGCGGAGCGTCTAGGCCGCGCCGAGGCCTGAGCGGACCGGCGGACCGCCCCCACCCCCCACCCCGACACAGCTCCTCAGGCGCGCGCCGCAGCCGCCGCCATGCCGTGCGCGCCGCTCGCCGACGCGTCCGCGGCAGGAAGTAGCGCGGGGCGAGGAGTCGGGCCGCGAAGTAGTCCCTCGGCGGGGAGCCGCGCGGCGTGGCGGGGCGCGCGCGGACTGGGGCGCCCTGGCTCGGGAGGCGGGCCTCGTCTCCGCGTCCTGCGTGTCGGGAGCGTGAAGCGCGAGGGGGCGGCGGAGCCAACGAGGCCCTGCGTCCTTGGAGCGGGGCGGGGCGGGGCGGGGCGGGGGAGCGCGCGTGGCCCGGATCCCTGCGCGCGGTGAGGCGGCCGCCGGCCTTTGTGCGGCGGAGTCCAGCCGAGCCCGTGCGGGGAGGCCGGCGGGGGTGGGGCGGGGGCGGAGACCCGGAGGGCGGTCACCTGGGCCCGGCCCGGAGACCCCGGGGCTGGGGAGGAGCCGTGCGGGAGGACGGCCGGCCTGCGGAGCGTTGAGAGATGCCGTGTGCTGTGCGGATGACGGAGTCTGCGGACTGGGGATGACTTGGCCGGTGGGAAGGGGGCTGGGACCGCCGGTGTCGATCCTGATGGGACCCGAAGTTGGGAGCGGTGGAAGAGTTCCAGACCATTCCCGTAATTACCACGCCAGGCTCCTGACCTAACCGGATCCGTTTCACCACGGCCAGTGTACGCTGACTTTGAGCTCTGACGTAGAGGGGTGAACAGAACTAAACATGGCCATTGTTAAGATTTCTTAGGCAGCGAGCAGAAAGACTAGAGCCTGACCCCAATCGACCGGACGGTTGATTCCAAAATAGCGAAGGACGGACGCTCTTCCCACGGGAAAGGCTGCGGTGACTCTTTAACGGGGGTGTTTGCTTCCGTAAAGGGTCTAGGGTGGTTTCGCCGGGCGTCTCTTCCCCAGCTTAGGATGCAGCTACAGGGTGGGGGGGGGGGGGGGGGCGGGTCTGCTGTCTTTTCTCCCTCCCTCTCTGCGACGACCCGCCGACCGATCAAGGTCATTTGTAGGAATCGTGTCTTGTGACCACTGCATTCTATCAGCCATTCTCGTACCTACCCACAAGCACAGCCTCCGCCACTCACGGAGGAGGCAGGCAGAGAACTGTGTGTCCTTGTCGCGCCCGGGCAGGATTCACGGCCTGGACCTTGGACTGGCTCCAACTATCAGGTGGTTGATCTTAAGCACATCACTTAACCCCTGAGTCTCAAATGGCCTTACCTGTAAACTGCAGCCAACAGTGCACCTACCTCCTAGCGTGAGGATTTAATGAGCTATTAGCGTTTCCAGCATCTGTGTTGACTTTCTTTAATTACATGGAATACTGAAAGTATACATAAGTACATAGATGACCCGCACCTGTTTAGCGTACTGCTGACTCAACAAACACCAAGTGATAAGATAAAATGTTGAACAGTAAGCTTCAGTGTCCCCATCAGGACAGTGTGGTGCTCTTTAGGGGAAATGTGAACTCTAATGATAAGATTTAGGGCACAGTTTAAAGAGCAACTTGCCTGAGGGAAAGGCAGGAAAGTTTCATTGTTCCAGGGACTTCGTGCATAAGACCCTGGAAGCCAGAGAACTCAGGTTTCTGGCTGAGGACGTCGCCCGCACCCCTGCACCACGTAAACCGAACACCAGATGATCCCAGCTCAGGCAGACGCGAGAGGTTCAGAAGTTCAAGGATATGCTTAGCTACACAACAGATTTGAAGACAGCCCCAGGGTACATGAGATCCTTAAAAACGAGTTTTGTCCGAGTATCCTGGGTGTCTGGTAGGCAGAACTAGAAAGTTCCAATCGAGGAGAGGTGGCAGTTTGAGACCAAGGTGCAGAAAAACATTACTTAGTAAACAACCAAAGGAGGATGCCCTGGAGCTATAACCATAAGAAGGGATGAGGGTGGGTGGAACCTGTGGCACCTTTGCCACCACCATTGATAAGGCATACAAGCCATAGTTAAACTGTTTGAGATAGGGACTAGAGACGTGGCTCAGTGGTTAAGAACACTTGTTGCTCTTGCAGAGAACTCAGGTCAGGTTTGGTCCCCACCACCCACATGTGTAACAAAGTTACATCATCTATGCTCCAGCTCCAAAGAATCCAATGCCCTCTTCCCACCTTTTCCGCTGATTTGCATTGTGCACATGTAGGCAAAACAGTTATTCATATAAACTGAAAAATTGTCAAAGATGTGTAGCTCTGAAACACCTTACATTCTGACTTGAATATTCCTTTGCTTGCTGCTCTACGAAGCTCCCAAGTGACAAAGATGGGGTTGGAGGAGGCATTACAGGGACACTTTAAAATTTGTTTTCTATGTGTATATGTGTTAGAGTAAATGCTCATGTGTGTGTGTGTGTGTGTGTGTGTGTAGAAAACCAAAAGAAGGCATCAGATTCCCGGGAGCTGGAGTTACACGCCAAGTGGGTCCTGAACTTGGGTCCTCTGGAAAATCAAGTGTGCTTGACTATTGAGCCATCCCTCCAGCTCCTTTTTTTTTTTTCTTGTAATCCAGGCTGGCCTTTAACTCCTGATCCTCCTGCCTCTGCCTCCTTCAGCTAATCCTACCGGGCTGTGCCACCAGAACTGGCCCCTCCAGTTCCTTTAAATGTTAAGATTGACCACAGAGTTATGTATTTCATTTTGTGACAGTATCATAAAATAAAATGTAGCTCCCAAGTGGATACAGGAGTGTTTTTTTCCCCCAAATGCTAGTCATGGTCTGGATAATAATTCTAATCTTGGGCAGGCAGCATGGTTACCCTGCTGAGATCAGAGATGAGGACCTGAAAGCAGTGATAGAACTCAGTGGTAGCGTATTTACCCTGTGACTGCTCGTAGCACCCCATGAAGAAGGGAGGAATCAGGCCATCAGGCTCAGCAGCAGCAGCTTCACCCCTGAACCGTACCTCACACGTGCACAGACACGCACAGACTTCCTAACGGCAGAATGTCATCCCCACTCAACTCAGATCAGAGCCCCTGATGATTCATAATACGCCTGCAAGGAAGAAAGCGTGCACTATCACCCTGCGGTGCCAGACAGGAATCTCTGAACAGGATGAAAACCGTGTGCTTCCAACACAAGTGCATACAGGCCGTTCTGGAATTACCCCAAACAGAGTACACGAAAAACTGAATTATCCAAAGACGCTTGGCTGAGCCCTGGAGAAGTCCCGACAGCAGGCCATGTGCGGTGTCACCCATCTCCACTTTGAGATGCGTCTCGAAGCCTGTTCCTTTCCTAGGCAAACACACTGAGTCCAGACAACGGCACCAGCTGCACCAATGTCATAGAGGGGAAGCCAGAGAGCTGGAGAACAACCCAAGGGCAGTCATGCCAGTGACTGGCAGGCAGGAAGCAAACAGGTGAGCCAGCACCACCCTGACACAGTATCTCCCTCTACCACACAGGGAAGAGCAGGTCGGAAGAGCAAGCTCCATGAAGTCGCTCAGACAGCACAAGAGATTGGAAAAATTGGAAAGACCGGGTGATAAATGCAAGACTGTTTTCAGTTCTCCCGTACTAACAACGAGGAAGCCGAGGCCTAAGGAGTTTAAGAATTTCCCTTGGGGGTGGGCTGGAGAGGTGGCTCAGCAGTTAAGAGCTTTAGCTGCTCTTCCAGAGGTCCTGAGTTCAATTCCCACTTGATGGCTGACAACCATCTATAGTGAGATCTGGCGCCCTCTTCTGGCCTTCAGGCACACATGCAGACAGAACACTGTGTACATACTAAAATAAGTAAATAAACACCTGACAACCTGAGTTCAATTGGACCTGCACCCTATACACACATACGCACACATTTTTAATTTCCCCAGGGCTTAAAAGAGTTAAGCAGTTAGGAATACCTGCTGTGCAATCATGAAGCGTTCTGGATTCATATTCCAGCACCCACATGACAAGCCAGATGTTATGCCCAAATCACGGAGTACCCAAAAAACCAATTAAGAGACTGAGTCCTGTATGTAAAAGCAAAGAACCTTTATTCTTATTCAAGTTTGAACTCAGACTCTCAGTGTGTCCAACATATTTGAGTATTCGGAGAGCCCCGAGTGCACTTGGGGTTGCGTTTTTATAGTAGCAAAGGTTGGGATGAGTGATTTCTAAGGTTCAGGATCCCTGATTGGCTGATATTTGTCTAGGGGTGTCCTGGTGAAAAGCAATGGGTGTGTGCTGGCAAGTGATCCTATCTGCAATTGTTGGAATGTTAGGAATTTCCTTTCGAGGGTCTGTTCCTGGTGCCTGAGTGGTCTCGGTTTGTGGGCTTTCTTGGAACCAGGTACTGAGACTCGGGCTTCTATTGGGCTTGTTGTGGCTGGGTCCTACACTAGACATCCCAACTCCAAAGGATCTAGGGAAATACATAAAGCCAGATATGGTGGTACACACCTATGATCCCAGCAACCAGGAGGTAGACAGAGAAAACCAGAAATTCAAGGGCATCCTTGGCTACATAACATGGGATAAATGAGACTTTGTCTCAATTGAAAAACAGCAGAGGAGCTGGGCAGTGGTAGCACACACCTTTAATCCCAGCACTCAGGAGGTAGAACTCTGTGAGTTCGAGGCCAGCCTGGTCTACAGAGTGAGTTTCAGGACAGACTCCAAAACTATACAGAGAAAAGAAAAAAGCAAAAACAAAACAAAACAAACAAACAAACAAAAAAAAAACAGTGGAGGTCGTTGGGTTGAGGTAGAACACACGTTTAATCCCAGCAAGAGGCAGCAGGCACATCTCTGGGTTCAAGGTCAGTCTGGTTTCAGGACTGCTAAGGCTGCACAGAGAACCCCTGTCTTAAAATACACACACACACACACACACACACACACACCAAAACAAAAGTGGAGGCAAATCCGTCTGACCACAGAAACCGCACATGAGAGGTGTTCAGGAAATGAAAGTTCAGTGTGCCTAACGTGTGAATTCAGCCTTATACTTCCTTACCCCTCCAACCCCCAAAAAGACAAACAGCAGGTTAAGGTTGCTGCTACACATTGTAACCCTCACACACACACACACACACACACACACACACACACACACACACAAACACTTAACATCTGACAATCAAAAGTTCTAAAAGAGAGGACTTGGTTCAGTCTTTTACCTGCATAGCACAAAAAAGGCCTGAAATTTAATTCCCAGGACTGGCATAAACTAGGTATGATAACACATTCCTGAACTCAGGAAGTGTAGGCAGGAGGATCAGAAGTTCAAAGTCGCTCTCAGCAGGTGAAAGTGTTTACCATGCAAGCCTGAAAACCCAAGTTCAAGCCTCGGATCCAGACCCAACAGTGAAAGAGAATCAACTCCTAAAAGTTGTCCTCTGGCCTCTGCAAATGGACCAGGCATAAGCACACCCACATGTGTGCACACCGACCAATTTAATTTTTAAAACAGAGTTTCTAGCTGGGCAGTGGTGGTGCACGCCTTTAGTCCCAGCACTTGGGAGGCAGAGGCAGGTGGATCTCTGTGAGTTCAAAGCCATATCAGTCTACAGAGTGAGCTCCAGGCACCAAAGTTACACAGAAAAACCCTGTCTCGAAAAAAAAAAAAAAAGAGTTTCTAACTAGCCTGGACTCCCTCACAGGACTGTCTCAAAACCGTAAAGGAGAAGTCAAATTTTGAAATACTGAAAATTGAGATAGGAAAGTCTGTAAGCAGGAAAGATCATACAAAGTCCAGGTCTAAAATAATAAGCTAATGGAAATTAATTAGTTGGTTTGCAACAGAATCTCTCTATCGGGATCTTTTGCTGTCCGGGAACTCGCTCTGCAGACCAGTCTGTCCTCAAGCCCACAGAGGCCCTGCCTCTGCCTCCTGAGTTCAGGGACTAAAGCCACTCACCACCACCTCAAGCAGAAATTGATGCTGATTGGATTTATTCTTGAGTTTTCAGACAAGGTCTCACTTTTTATTTCTCACTGGCCTAGAGCTCCATATGTAGGCCAAACTTGGCCTTAAACTCACAGAAATCCTCCTGCCTCTGCCTCTAGGAGTGCTGAGATCAAAGGCGTGCACCAGTACACCTGGATATATTAGCTGAATTTAGGTTCCTACGGCAAGGGGTTGGCAACGAGCCCATAAAGTCAGTGGAGTTCTGAGGGTCAGGAAGTGGGAAGCTCCACACACAGAACCAAATCAGCACCTGAAAGGTGAAACCTAGCATCCAAACACCTCGATCATTATTCATTCCACAACTACTGTCTAGAAGGTCTTCTCCAAGACAGGCAGCCTGTGGTCCCTTAATGCAGCCTCCAGATTTCTATTGTACAAGTAAATTCCCTGGGAATGGGAGTTAATGTCTTAACAGAGGTGTAGAAGAATTTGAAACAATGGCAGTATCTGACATTTCTATAGCCCTGGATGGGTGGGTCTGGAATTCTCAAAGTAGCTCAGGCTGACCTTAAACTCACAAAGATCTGTCTTTTTAGAGTAACCGAGTGCACCACTGCACCCTTCCGGATCTGTCGTGAGGCCCTGAGTTGCTCACAGACCTCGCCGCTCTCCCTGAAGCCCCTCATCCACCCACTGGAGGTATCATATTTCCCGTCACGTCTAACCCAACCAGCTGTCCCTCCATGTTCCCGTTCCTGCCTCCCTCAGCAAATTGTTTCCACATTTACTCTCCCTCTCCAGCTCCTGCCTCTCCCTAGTCACTGGCTGCTGTCCCCATTTTGTCCCATATGTAAGCACTGGCACATGCCTGTTCCCAAGTCTTCCAAACGTTCCTCACAGCGTTAAAAACAAACACGACGTGGTGGGATAAGACCTTGGGAATGGGGAGCTGGATCCAGAATGGGTCAGAGCTGAATAAGCTCTCTGTGGGCATGGTGCTTCTGGATGGTGCCAGAGATCAAACCCAGGGCTGCAAAAGTGCCAAAGAACCACTGTACCCCTAAGCTGCAACCTCTTCTACTGAGGAGCCTGGTTTTGACTAGCTGTTTAATATTGCTTATGTTTGTTGATGGAACCTTGCATGTAATTTTCAGAGCTAGTCCCCTCCTTCCACCGTGTGGGTCCCAGGGATCAAACCCAAGCCATCAGTCTTGGCAGTGTTATGGATTAAGTAAAAATGCCGCAGGTTCCTGAGTAGCTGCACCAAGCAGCCAGCCATGAGACATGCTACAGGTCCCCAAGCGGGTGGCAGGCAGTGGGCAGCGGATCCCGAGAGCAGCCAGTCCCAGGCAGGGACAGTGCAGTTCCCCAAGTGGCTGCAGTGGGCCGTGAGAGACAACGAGTCCCACGAGGAGAGATAGATGGATGAGCATGCTAGAAGACCACGCTGCAGGTCTCCAAAGGCGGCTAGACGGGGGCAGGGAGCCACTGGGAAAGAGACAGAGACATGGATGGGATAGGCATGAAGAGTGAGGTTGAATATTTATTTAGTGGGTTATGGAAGGGAAAGGGAGAAGGGGTGAGGGGAGAAGGGGGAAGGGCAGAGAGAAACAAGAGCGAGGGGTGGAGGTGGGCGTGGCTTGTCTCTTAAAGGGACGGAGCAGATCATTATAGGCAGCACCAGTTTTCACCAGCTGAGTCACCTCATTATCCCCGTTTAATGATCTCCAAATGAAACTAGCAACTGCAAATTATGTAATAACTTTTCTGTCCTGCATACTTCTGATGGATCCACACACAGGTATAATATAGTGCTCATGACGTAGCCAGCTAGGCTATGTGTACAGAGAGAATGCCTACATGGGCATTAAGCAATGGCCAGCTCATTCCGGAGGCTAACGCAGGATTGAGAGTCCGAGGCCGGCCAGCCAAGGCTATATAGCAATATCTTGTTTCAAAGCAAAGAAACCAACGAGAAAGCGAGCATTAAAAGTCCTTGCTATCGACACTGAGAACTTGAGTTCAGTCCCCAGGACCCACATGGTGAAGGGCAAGAACTGACTCCTGAAAACTGTCCTCTGACTTCCGCCACACACATACATGGTAAACAGTCTCTCTCTCTCTCTCTCTCTCTCTCTCTCTCTCTCTCTCTCTCCCTCCCTCTCTCCCTCCCTCCCTCCCTCTCTCTCTCTCTCTCTCTCTCTCTCTCTCTCTCTCTCTCTACACACACACACACACACACGCACACACACACACACACACACACACACTATTTTGAAACTGTAACAGCCTACTTTCAACACCATGCTCATGTATATAATTCCTTGGGATGGAACACATCTGTTAGAGTGCTTGTCCAGCATGCATAGGCCCTGGGTCCATCTCCAGCACCCCATAAAATCAGGGGTGGCAGGAAATGTCTGTAATCCCAGCAGGTGACAGGAGGAGAATCAAAGTTCAAAATCATCTTAATTCTGTTACAAAAATCAACCATCTAACTTACCAACGTGTGACCTCAAACTCACAGAGATCCACGAGTCCCTGACTCGTGAAGGCTGAGATTGAAGGCATACTCGTCCATCGCCCCTTGGCTGCCTCAAGACTTAATCACTCCTCAATACAATTCCATAAAATAAACTTTAAAATAATAATGCTGGCATGTGGCAAAAAGAGTCCATATACTCAAATTAGGAGAAACTCTTATTTTTGAGTGAGTGTACATGTGATGAATGTGTCCGTATCCATGTGTTTGTGGGAGTGTGTTGTCTCTGTGTGGAGATGAAAAGCCCAAGAGTTGACTTTGGGTATATTCCCCTATTTTTTGTTTTTTCAAGACAAGGTTTTTCTGTGTAAAAGTCCTTCCTGTCCTGGATCTCGTTCTGTAGCACGGGCTGGCCTTGAACTCACAGAGATTTACCTGCCTCTGGCTCCAGAGTGCTGTTCTTTACCTTACTTTTATTCCAGGCAGGGTTTCTTACAGAACTTGATGCTGGCCCCTGAGCCCCATCCGCTTGTTTCCACGTTTCCAGCTGGATTTCATGAAGCCCTTTCCCCCAGACCTGTTCTCTCCATTTCCCTCTGGTCCCTCAGTCTTCAGAGGTCTCCCCGACTCTGAACCCCGTCCCAGTACTGTCCGTTTTCTGGAGTATAGCTGAACATGATTCTTGTCTGCTTAAGCCTTCTTATTTCCTACAACTTCAAAATCAAATTCATTAGTTGTTTTTTATTGTTGTTGCTTTTTTTTTTTTTCCCGTTGGGTTTTTTGTTTGGTTTTGGTTTGGTTTGGTTTTTCAAGACAGGGTTTCTCTGTGTAGCCCTGGCTGTCCTGGAATTTACTCTGCAGATCAGGTTGACCTCAAACTCGAAATCTTCCTGCTTCTGCCTCTGAGTGCTGGGATTAAAGGGCCTGCGCCGCCCGTTTCTTTAACCTTTCCCAACTCTACGCTTGGAAAGCCCTCTGGGTTCTCTCCCGGGTCATCCAGCAGGAAGCTAGTGTGGAGGTGGACTGGGTCAGTTTTGAGAACCTGGGTGCAGCCTGCTCGCCGTTGCTGAGCGAAGGCTGCCCATACCCTCATCAGGAGCCTTCTTACTTCTCAGTTGGGCGCACGTAGACCGTGGTTCCTTGGAACTGTTAGTCTGACAGTCGGGCTCCCTAAACGATGTCTGCGATGCCTGCAATGCCTGCGCCTATCCCCTGCTATCTCCTGCAGCCTCCAGAACGCACTCTGTCCGCTTCCAGGCACTCCTACATGATCTGCAAGCTCTCAACTTGAAAGGAGCCACCCAGATCCCAAATAAAGCCCCCATACATAAAGATCCCTTCATAAGGCCCTCCCTGAGTCACTTCCCTCTGGCTAAGCTCAGAAAACCTTAGGATCGCCTCCCCACACACCGTAACGGCACTTGTGCAGTTAGTGTAAACCAAAACCTTCTGGCAGAGGAATCCTGGACACTAAGCCCTTCCTTTGCAAATCTATCCACGTCAGTCCTGCTTCTGCCTCCAACAGACAGCTTCTTCCATCCGGTATCGACCTCAGCTCAGTCTGCCCCTCTCAGAATCCCTCCACAGCCAGAATTTGACTCAAGGCGGAGGTTCCATGTAGCCTGGCCTCCCCTGCTTCTCTGGCCTCTCCCTAGTTCTGCTCTTCTGACACTCTGTGTTGGCAGCAACGGAGGCACAACGCTGCCTTGGGGCCTTTTACTTGCTGTTCCTTGTCTACTGGAATGCTCTTTCCCCAGGAAAGCCACCCACAAAACGTCATATTTACAGTGAGATCTTCCCTAACACCCTTTCAGAGTCTGGAGAACTGGAGTTTCCTTTGGACCTGACAAAATGCATGCCAGATAGTGAAACCATGAGCCATGTTCTCAATCTTCACTCAAATCTCCAAAGACAAGGCTACAAAGCCTTTAATCCCAGCAATTAGGGAGGCAGAGGCAGGCTGATATCTGTGAGTTTGAGGCCAGCCTGGTCTACAGAGTGAGTTCCAGGATAGCCAGAGATACACAGAGAAACCCTGTCTCGAAAAATAAACAACAAAAATCTCCAAAGAACCTGTGGGCCACTAATATACCTGTGACCCTTCTGCCTGCCTGGGATCACTAAGCTGACCCTACCCTGAAGGGGGTGACAGTTTTGTTTGGAAACCCCTGGAAGGAGAGCATTTCAGGGCTGTAGGGGTGGTCCACCAGGTCTTTGTGTTTCCGGGGACTTGCAGAACCTCTGCCAGCCTCCTGAGGACACAGGGTCTCATCCTCAAGAGTTGACCTAGCCGCTTCATGTCGGGTTTCCACTGAGCCCCACAGAAGAGAGAGCACACTGCTGGTCTCATTTCAGCCTCTTCTTCCAAGGAGGCACAGCACTCTCTGCTCTTATGTTATTTAAAAGCAGAAGACCCACTGGGAGGTGGAAGCATATACCTTTAATCCCAGCACTCAGGAGGCAGAGGCAGGCGGATCTCTGTGAGTTCGAGGCCAGCCTGGTCTATGTAGACAGTTCCAGGGCTACATAGACCCTGTTTTAAAAAATGAAATAAAATAACAAGAATATTGGTCGTGGTGTGAACTTAAGAAGTTTTTCGACTCACGGATGCAGAGTCGTGGGTCATGGAGATAACGTAGTCAGCAAGGCCCTGACCTGCGAGACTTTGGACCTGAGAAACAGGTATGAGTAGGACAAGCAGTGCTGGGAAGGGTCCTAGGAGCTTGCCTAGCTCCACCTACCTCTCCTTAACGAGCCACAGGCCAGTTTGGGCTGGGAGGGGGGAGGGGAACACAGCTAGCTGCCTGAGGAAGGACACCAAAGTTCACCTTTTGCCTCCCAGTGCATGCTACAAGAAACCGGAGACTCTGTCTTGTCGTCTTCACTGCCTGCCTCGCTAACGGCCTGGAAGACCTGAGGTGCAGGATACACGTGATCAGTCCAAACCCCGTTTCCTGGTGATCGTAAGCTTCAGGCAGAGACTGGGCTCGACACAGTCAGGCAGCCTCCAAACACTAAATCCAGAGCAACCTAGGCCTGGCAAAGCTAAGCCAAAGGCCCGGCATCTGGACAGCAGATGTGTGCACGCAAGATGTAGAGCCTGACTCTGCCGGGGCTGGGACAGAATTGGTTTCTCACAGAATTGACGAGAGCAGAGACCAGCTCATTGATAAGCCAGTATAATCGTGGTTTTGTTTTGTTCGTTTTTCTCATTTGTTTATTTTCCAAGACAGGGTTTCTCAGTGTAGCTTTGCAGTCTGTCCTGGAACTAACTCACTCTGTAGACCAGGCTGACCTCGAACTCACAGAGATCCTCCTGCCTCTGCCTCCCGAGTACCGTGATTAAAGGCGTGTGCCACACGTGTGCTGTGAGTACAGCCAAGCCAGTGGCATCTAGTTTAACACAGGTGATGCCAGAATACAGTTCAAGAAAGCACAGGTAGTTAATTGTGGCAAGAGAGTATGTTCCTAGGGCCAGCAAGGTGGTTCTGCAGAAGAAAGGGCTGTAGAATCCTGACACCTGAGTTCAGCATCTGGGACTCAGGATGGAAAGAGGTGCAGATTCATGTGGTTGTCCTCTGATCTCGACACACACCCATGGAATGTTCGCACACACACACACACACACACGCACAAATTTTTGTTTACTATTTATTTACTTACGGGGTGTGTGTCACGGCACTTGTGTGGAGGTCAGGGACAGCAAGCAGGAGTTGGTTTATTCTACTAAGTGGCTCCGAGGAATCAAACTCAGGCCATCAGACTTGGAGGCAAGCACCTTCACCCATGGAACCATCTTGCCAGCCACAAAATAAAGTCTTTAAAAAAATGAAGTATGCTCATCATAATCTAGGGGATTAATTTTCATAAGAGATAAGAGATAAAATTTGCTAGAACAAGACTCAAAATGAGATTTGCCAAAACCCTTGCCTTGTGGTTACACGTTGCACGGGATAGAAAGTCTGCAGAGAGCAGGTTCTAGTAAGAGCTTGCTCGTTCCTATAAATAAACACTTTGGGCTCCCCACCCCGTGCTGGAAAAGATACAGCTTTACCTTGAACCAGATCTTGGGGCCCCATGACGGATGCTATTTTCTTAGTAGTTTGAGAATTACTAAAAGGTTTTTCAGCATTAAGAAAATTGACTTTCTACCAAAAAGTAGAAACTAAGCCACTGCTCTGAATTATCTACCATCTTACGGCCATAAAAGGTCGTCAGCTGCAAAGAGCATGTGAGAGTTGACTAAAGCAGGAGGCTCAGCCATCTGACCACTTGCCCTCCGGCTGATCCTCTCCAGAGCCTCAGCTGCAGTGAGCACTCCCAGAGGTGGGAGAGCGGGCAAGCCAGTGTCCTTGTTTTCTGTTTCTTCTTATTTCTTTATGTCTCCTTCCTGCCTTTCTATGTCTGTCTGTCTCCTCCTCCTCTCATTCTCTCTCTCATCACCCGTCCGTCCAGTCTTGGGAGTCTGTAACTCCATGTACACGTCCTCACATGTTCCTTCTTCAGAGTTTTAGTCGTCGTCCAACAAGTACAAAACATCCCATCTTTTTTAGAACACATCTGTGGCTAAAACTCCTTCCCCTGGGGTGGGATAAACAATATCTAATGTTCCTTCCAAGGTGACAAACCAAAGCGTGCTTCTACTAAGGTTCACTCTGGGGACCCAACGAGTCCCACAAGAATGCAGATGAAGGGTTACCTATGTGATGGGGACTGGTAGGTACTTCTCCCCCAAAAGACCACACTGGAAACTCTTTACCCAGCAGTGATGATGGCTTCTCCAAAGGCAAATAGATGAAGCTCTCTCCCCCAGTCTTCCCTGGATAGAGTAGCATTCAGCAGGTGGTAGGAAGTGGCTGGAATCCTGTGACCCTCCTCACCCCTCCATGAAAGGACATAAACAATTATCAAGCCCAGCTGGGATAATCTTTTGCCAGCAGGCATGGCTGAACACCCATGGTGGGAGTTGTTTGACTTGGAGGACAGTCATAAACAGCAGCATCCCATGATGTAGGGGCAGGTTTTACATGCCACGTCACTTAAGGGATTAAAAGAACCCTATAGTTTCTATATGTTTATGTAGTCACCGCCCAGGTTCTTGTTGTTTGTTCATGTTAATTAAATGTTATTTAGTTAAATAACGTTTATTGTTGGGGACACATAGGAGCATATGAGGAGGTCAGAGGACAATTCTGTGGAGTCATTTCTCAACTTTTTTTTTTTTTTTGGTTTCTGGAATTAAACTCTGGTGATCAGACACGGCAGAACACACTTTCACCAACTGAGGCATCTTACTGGCCCCTAATTTGTTGTTGTTGTTGTTGTTGTTATTGGTTCTGGTTGTTTTCAAGACAGGATTCCTTTGTAACAAACAGCCTTGGCTCCTGGGACTCACTCTGTAGACCAGGCTGGCCTCGAACTCACAGAGATCTACTTGCCTTTCCCTCCTGAGTGCTGAGATTAAAGGCCTGCACCACCAACCCCAGCCCTAATTTCTTTTTCTTTTTTTAAATGAGTTGTGACTTATATTGGCAATTAGTTCAACCACAGTAAGTGGATTGCTAGGTATCAAACACTTGACCTTCTGAGACAACACAGGCTGGCTAAGCCTCCACAGTCATTTTTCTGTTGATGCTGGGATGTAAGTCCCCAGGGCAGGCAGTTGGGAAGCGAGGGAGCATCATCTGTCACAGACACCTACAGGTCCTGAAAACAGTCTCTCTGCTTCTGGCTTTGAGAATGTCAGTGTCTCTCCTGGCCCAGGAGCTCTCTCTACCCAAGCCTTGGGAAAATCCCGGAGAGGTGGCCATTTCAGAACAGTTTCCTGCCAGCTGGGATGTAGAAGTGACCCCGGACCAAACAGCCACGAATTTGCACGCACACCGTCACTGCCTGGATGCCCTGCCCAGGGCTGTGGAGTGCCAAGTATCACTCTGGTCTGTCTGGTGTGAGGTATGCATCGTCACCCTCTGTGGCTACCCCACACATGCAAGAGAGTTTTAGGAACTAGCCTCAGCTCCTGGGGATGAGGCTGCCTGCTTGCGCCCCGATTAGCTGTGGTACCTCCCTTCATTTCACCTCAAAAATGTAACTGATGATAGCTACCCATCAATACCCACGAGAGTTACATGAAATATGTCCTGGCTGCTGTGTCTAGGGCTAACCAAATGTTGGCCTTCTACGCACGCACCACCTTGCCCTGCTGAGTTAATCATTTGATCTCTTTATTAAATTAGAGGCTCAAAGAATCTGCTTTTGGCTTAAACTCATAAAAATTTCCTCTTTGAAATATTGATGATGATTATATGTAAGCCAGGCTCCGTAGTACGTGTCTGTAGTAATGTCAAGACCCCAGTCTCAAAAATTAAAAATGATTCATGTAAATTTAAAATGAGCAATAAAGTTAGTCTTTCATCCAATTCTGTAGAACTAACCCTTACCAGATATGCATATTTTTCATATAAATATTTTAATTATCTTATTACACAGTTTATTTATATCCATTTACACTACTGAATGTGTACAATCATATGCAATGATTTACAGGTACAGCATCATAGCTAAAACTTAGAGAGAATACACAAAGCAAATGGATTATCATACCACGCACAGAGGGTTACTTCAGTGCTAGAGAACCTTATACACATGAATCTGTTCAAGAGCTTCTCTGTCAATGTCCGTTTGCTGGCACACATCAAGGTTCAGTGATATCTCTTCCACCCAGGAGGACAGCTGCATATTAGTCTTAAGACCTAAGAGAGATTCTTGGAGACTTGGTACTGTCACTAACAGTGAGCCTTGTTTTCTGACATGATGAATGATGTAGTCCCAGGCACTGGCCTGTTTAGCCTCAGTAAGAAAATACTCGAAGACGTTATTCATTACAATGACATCAGCACTCTGCAGAAGCGGACCTTGGGTACAGATATCCGCACGAAGCACCTTTATTCTGTCGCTGAACTGGTATTTTTCGACGATCATTTCCTGCAACTGGCAAAAGTCTCCGTTCAGCTCTACTCCGCAGATCTGCGCTGCTGAGCTGTAAAGGTAGCCCCCGTAAAGGACTGGGCCAAGTCTGGAGCCAATGTCAACCAAGACCTTTCCCGACAGGTCGGGCAGTATGTGATGATAGAGGAACTTCAGCTCCGCGAGTGAGAAGGAATGGGAAATAAAGCCCAAAGGCGCCGTTTGGTGCGAGCCACACACGGTACAGTAGTGTCTGCTCATCTTTCCTTCCTCACATAATGAATCAATAAAGTCTTCATCATAAAGGAATGCATCAACGTGAACCGTGGGTTCTGGCTGCTGTTGTATTTTTTGGAGGGCTAGCTGTTCCGAGCAAAGCATAGCCTCTGGGGGCAAACAGCTCCGAAGGTCATCGGCTATGTTTTTCAGCACAATGTCATTGTTATCTTGAGTGAATTCGTCAAAATCCCGAGTAGTTCTCATCCAGTGGAGCAGTGCCGGGACTTCTGCTGGAGCCGTGGTCCGGAGCAGCTGAAGCACAGCTCGTCGGGCGGAGCGAAAGTCCATGCTGCAGCCTGCAAGCACAAAAGGAACACGTTTGCTCTCACTGAGCACACGCAGCCAGACCCCGCCCTCCCAGATATGCATATTTTTATCCAATTCTGTAGAACAAAAACTTTCCACCACAGACCCAGATATGCATTTTTTAACCTTTTTTAGCATTTTATTTTTATTTTTTGTGGAAGAATGTTTTGCCTACATTTAAAAGTGTACGCTATGAGTCAGGCACACGCCTCTAATCCCAGCACTTGGGAGGTGGAGGAAGGTGGACTCGGTGAGTTCGAGGCCAGCCTGGGTTACAGCTTGAGTTCCAAGACACCCACAGCTACACAGAGAAACCCTGTCTAGAAAAAAAGAAAGAGAGAAAGAAAGAAAGAAAGAAAGAAGGAAAGAACACTATGTATGTGCTGAGAACCAAGACTGAGTCCACGGCAAGAGCAACAGGTGCTCTTAACTACTGAGCCAGCTATCCAGCTTCTTTTTAGTTTTTTTTTTTAAATATTTATTTATTATGTATACAATATTCTGTGTCTGTGTGTATGTCTGCAGGCCAGAAGAGGGCACCAGACCTCATTACAGATGGTTGTGAGCCACCATGTGGTTGCTGGGAATTGAACTCAGGACCTTTGGAAGAGCAGGCTCTTAACCGCTGAGCCATCTCTCCAGCCGCTCTTTTTAGTTTTTTTGAGAGTCTCTCTCTTTCTCTCTCTCTCTCTCTCTCTCTCTCTCTCTCTCTCTCTCTCTCTCTCTCTCTCGTCTTTCAAGACAAGATTTCTCTGTGTAGCCCTGGCTGTCCTGGAACTAGCTCTGTAGATGAGGCTGGCCATGAACTCATAGAGATCCACCTGCCTTTGTCTTCCGGGTGCTTGGATTAATGGCTTGTGCCACCACCACCCAACCGGAGTGGCTTCTTAATTAGAAGGAGGAGGAGAAGGAGGAGGAGGAAGAGGAGGAGGAGGAGGAGGAGGAGGAGGAGGAGGAGGAGGAGGAGAAGGAGAAGGAGAAGAAGAAGAAGAAGAAGAAGAAGAAGAAGAAGAAGAAGAAGAAGAAGAAGAAGAAGAAGAAAATAAGAGGACATTACTGCTCCTAAGGGGTGAGGTTTTTATAATAGATACAAGGGAGAATACAGGCAGAGGCAGAGGCAGAGGCAGAGACATCCGGGAGAGTCTAGAGCAGGCATGACCAGCCACTGAGCCATGCCATGTGAGGAGAAGTGTTAGGGCAAACCGCTGCAGGTCCCCGAGTGGCGGCAGTGAGACTGTGGTGGGACATGAGGCCACGGCGGACCATGAGGCCACGGGGGCCACGAAGGCAGCCGGTCCCAGGCACGGAGCCGCAGGGCAGGTGAAAGACAGAGAGGGTAAGCAAGCCATGCAGAGAAAGTGGGTATTTATTTAGTGGATTATGGAGGGAAAAGGGAAAGTGGGGAAGGGGAGAAGGGAGAAGAGCAGAAAGAGAGGCAGAGAGAGAGAGAGAAAGAGAAACAGAGAGAGAGAGAGAGAGACAGAGAGAGAGAGAGAGAGAGAGAGAGAGAGAGAGAGAGAGAGAGAGAGAGAGAGGAGGGGCGAAGGAGGGGAGAAGGGAGAGAGACAGAAAGAAAGGGGCTCAGACTGGAAGCAGAAGGAAGTTCTGCTCTCCAAAAGGGGCCAAAAAGGGCCATGTGACCAAAATGGCTGGGTTATATTTAGAAATCAAAGGAGCTGGGGAAAGGAAAAGCCCAGCCCAGTCTCTGGGCTGGAAAATTAGGGCCATGGTAGCTATGCAGCCTGTGTAGACAGCGCTCATGGGAAGGGAGGATCAGGTGTCAGACCGATGCCAGTCGCCATTCCATCACAGCACCATGGTCTCTGAGATGCTGCACTCTTGAGGACGAAGGCTCATGTGAGTTCAGAATTTCAGCCCCTGGTCCCAAGCTCTGCTCCAGAGGATCCAAGAGGAAACGCTCCCCTCAAGGAAGCAAAGACAGACAGGAAAGAGTTTGGGTGTAGCATAAATAATAAAAATCCAGAGACAGATATTGAGGTTCAAGCTGAAGATCAGAAAAGCAAAACAGCCAGCCACTAGAGAAGCCTTTTACCTCTACCAAATCTGCAGTCCTGTCGAAAGGGCGAGATCCTGTCCCCATGAATCCTCAGACTCCACACTCCACTGAGTTCCTGTCTCTTCCTCTTTATATTCCTATCTCTGCCCAGCCTTATCACTCCTGTCTCCACCTCCCTAGTGCTGGGATTAAAGGTGTATAATCCCAAATGCTGGGATCACCTTTTGTGAGCTCTGTTTCCCTTTTAGACAGATTCAATCTTGTGTGGCCCAGGGAGACCTTGAACTCACAGAGATCCCTGGGCCTCTGTGTCCTGAGTTCAGGGATTAAAGGTGTGTGCCACCACTCCCTGGCCTGTATGGCTGACTAGTGTGGCTGTTTTACCTTCTGACCTTCAGGCAAGCTTTATTTATTAAAGAACAGATAATATAGCATTATTCTTGGGTTCCTCCATGACCTGACATTCCTCCAGGCACATCTTCCTAAAACACTGCTGTGCACTGTTGACTGATCCTTGATATGTGCCTGCTGGGACATTTACCCAGACCTCAACTTCTGACGCATTCATTCACTCTTTATTTCTTATTTTTTCTTTTTGAGACAGGATCTTTCGCTGTAGTTTCAAACTTCTGTCTCCTTCTGCCTTAGCTTCAGGAGTGCCAAGGTTACGAGTGTGAGCCACCACATCCAGCAACTTAAACATTTGGATAAGTCCTCCCCTGTCATAGGTTTTCTTGGACTGCCAACCCCAAATCACGGCATGGAGACTTATTATTAATTATGAATGCTTAGCCTTAACTTAGGCTTGTTCCTAGCTAGCTTTTTTTTTAACTTAGCTCATTTCTGTTTATCTGTGTGCTGTCCCGGGGCAACTATGGACTGTCCATCCTGCTTTCCTACTTCCTTCCTGTCTGTATGTCGTGCTGGCCCCAGGCTAGGCTGCCCCCCCCCCCCGGCTGTGCTGCCCCCCCACTGTGCTGGCCCCCTTTCTCTCCACCAGACCTGCCTATTCCTCTTCTGTCTAGCTAGTGGCTGTTGGGCTTTTTTTTAGACCAATAAAGTGCTTTAGGCAGGCAAGTTGAAACAGCAATACATCTTTACAAATACAGCATAAACAAAAGCAACACACTTTTACATACTTTGCATAAATTTACATTATTTATGCAAATGCAGTACAAACAAATGCAACATAGCTTTGCATAGTTAAACAAATACTCTGTTCCACAACATATCCCAATTTTGTCTAAATAAAAAAATATTTTAACTTTAACATAGTAAAACTATATACAATAAGAACAATTATCAAGTAAGAATTACATTACATATCCAGTGCCGTGGGACAATGGTCTTTTATCCTGTCTCTGTATTATTTTTAATAAAATGCTGATTGACCAGTAGCCAGGCAGGAAGTAGAGGCAGGCAATGAGAATTCTGGGAAGAGGAAGGATTCAGTCTGCAGTCATGACCAGCAATAGAGGATGCAAGATAGCTAGATGTGACTGTTTCTCTGAAAAGGTACCAAGCTACATGGCTCACACAGATAAGAATTGTGAGCTAATATAAGTTATAAAAGTTAATAAGATGCCTGAGATAGTAGGTCAATCAGTTTATAGTTTTAATGTAGACCTCTGTGATTTCTTTGGGACTTAATGACCGCAGAGACTGGGCAGGACAGAAACTCAGTCAACAGAATGGTGCCCAACGTGTGGACAACTGCATCCACATAAAGCCTGAGAGGGCTTGGGAAGTAATTTTAGACACAAAATAACAGTGTTAAACATGGCTTCTTGATAGCAGCACTTTCTCGGGTGGGCTCTGCTTGCTAGAGGCAAGAGCTCTCATTTAAGAGAGGCTTCCTGACTCAGCTTTAGCTTCAAAATCTTGCAGCTCTTTTAAGAGGTTCTGTCACAAAACACTTAAATGGTGTTGATAAAACGCTGACTACATACTTTTTGGTGGTGGCAGGGACCTTGAAACGCAATAGAGTTGTGGCAATAAATATTGCTCCAGCCAGTACCTCTGCCATGAGGTTAGACTGTCAGAAAGCTAAGAAATGGAGTAGATCCAGCCGTCAAAGTTGCAACTTTAATACTAGCCATATAGCTTAGCAAATCAAATACTCATGTGGTCAGAAAAAAAGAGATATACAGTAAAGAGAGATTCAAAGATGAAGAAAACTTCCAAATGTGTGCTAAAAAATATATGTAGGCTTGGGAGAGAAAAGAAAAAAAGGATAAAGTCCTTAAAATAAAAAAGAAAGAAAGAGAGTAGTTGGGTGTAGTGGCACACACCTTTAATCCCAACACTTGGAAAACAGAGGCAGGCAGATCTCCGTAAGTTCAGGACAGCGTGGTTTACAGAGGGAGTTCCAGGACAACCAAAGAAACACAGAAAAACCCTGTCTCAAAAGCCAAAAATTAAAAATAGAAATAAAAGAAATAGGGGTTAAAATAAAACCACATAAAGATGAAAATACACAGATAGTCTAGATATTGTATGTTATTATGTTCTCTTTAAATTGTTTTTTTTAATATTTATTTATTTATTATGTATACAATATTCTGTCTGTGTGTGTTTCTGCAGGCCAGAAGAGGGCACCAGACCCCATTACAGATGGTTGTGAGCCACCATATGGTTGCTGGGTTGAACTCAGGACCTTTGGAAGAGCAGGCAATGCTCTTAACCTCTGAGCCATCTCTCCAACCCTCTTTCAATTGTTTGAATGCTGAGGAAGAAGCAACAGCTGCTAAAAGATACTTGTCTATAAATGCTGCTGAATTAATCCAAGATAGGTATTTTAAAAATGCCTTGACTTCAAAATTGAAGTCAAAAGGTATGTTACTTTGGAGAAGAGGTTTTGCTTTTGTTTCCACAGGAAATGAGAAGCTGTGGATTCATTCCAGGTTAAGAAAAATTAGGTTTAATCAAGGAAGACCTCCTGAGAAATCTCCAATAGGAGTGGATGGCTCCAATGTCTGAGTTTTACATCCAGAACAGATTCAAGACTGCTGCCTGAGATGATCAAGCCTCACAGAATTTTCCAGTCAGGGCTTGACCATAATTCTAAATTTTCTTTAGGTCCCTGTAAGATTATCAGTGCCTCCAATCAACAGGAAGTAGCCTGGAAAACTATGCCCACATTCCCCCCAAAAATGGACTATGGATATTTTCCTTTGCTTAGAATGTTGGTTACAAGTTGTTATGGATAATAGCCAGGAGAAATGCTAAACAAAGAATATTAGATTCAGAGTTCTTGTTTTGAAAAAAAAGGGGGGGAAGTGCTGTGGGACAATGGTCTTTATCCTGTCTCTTGTATTATTTTCAATAAAACGCTGATTGGCCAGTAGCCAGGCAGGAAGTATAGGCAGGTCGACCAGGCAGGGAGTAGAGGTGGGGCAACAAGAATTCTGGGTAGAGGTAGGATTCAGTCTGCATTTGTGACCCAGTCATAGAAAAACAAGATAGCAAGATGTGACTACCTCGCCTAAGATGGTACCAAGCCACGTGGCTAACACAGACAAGAATTATGAGCTAATATAAGTTATAAGACTTAATAAGCCTGAGATACTAGGCCAATCAGTTTACAATTAATGTAAACTTCTCTGATTTCTTTGGGACTTAACAACTGCCGGAAACAGCAGGTCAGAAAACTCAGTCAACAATCCAGTCCTTTTGTATTTGGCAATTCCAGAAAAAAAAACTCCATTATTTATCCTTTTTTGGTGAATCCAAAGTTCTGTACTGAATTTACCTTCTAACATACCTAAGAAAATCTGTAACTTTAATTATCTAGTCTTCAACTCCATCAAGATTGCAGAAGGATTATAATTATCTAAGTAAACAGGAAGTACATTGCAAACTACTTTCAAAACTATAGAAACTATAGAGACATCTGGCTGCCTAAACTCACCCAAAGTTTCTTTACAACATTGGGGCATCCATCTTTGGCATATAAACCTAGAATACCTGGTAGACTTTTTAAAAAAAAGATTTATTTACCTATTACATGTGCATTGGTGTTTTGCCTGCATGTATGTCTGTATGAGGGTGTTGGATCCCCTGGAACTGGAGTTATAGACAGTTGTGAGCTGCCATATGGAACTTGAACCTGGGTTTTCTGGAAGAACAACCAGCGTTCTTAACTGCTCAACCAACTCTTCCCATCTGGCAGACTTTCCTATGAAACAATAATTTTGAAGGATTATCCCATCTTGTCTTGGCAATGTTTAGCAGTTGTTGTTCTAGGTATCCTGTATGTCCAGTTTGGATGGTATACTGTCAACAGTCAAGGCAAGAACAGTACTTTGCCCAAATGGCTAGGTTTGTCACAATGAAAGCAAGCTCCATATAGGGGTTCTTTGATGTTCATCATCCTTTTGTAAAGTAGTTTGGTGGCTGCCAAGAGCAGAGGTGTCTCACTGTCATAAAAACCTTAGGTTATTAAACATCTTAAATGTCATATTCTGTAGGTCTCTGAAGCATTTGAAGATCACCTGTCCCTCTAAAATATATGTTTAACCTTGAAAGCATACCTAATATGACTACAAGTTTGATTATTATAGATGACTAACTACTAACCTGCATTTCTTAATTATGGATTACATTTTTAAAGGAGCTGCATAGGTTTCCACACATCACACAGGGATCAGCATATCCATCCCCTGTCTTGCAGTCTTTCCTGGTTTATCTCTTTATGCCCATAGCCAAGATTTTTTAGGAGGTCTCCCTTGGCTAAACTTGTTCTCTATAAAACTTGAAGGAATCCACAGCCTTTCATTTCCCAAAGAAACAAAGGCATAACCTCTTTCCTAGTGCAATATATTTTTTGATTTCCATTTTAAGTTAAGACATCCCTGCTGCCTTTACTTCCAGCACTCAGGGAGGCAGAGGCAGGTGGATCTCTGTGAGTTTGAGGCTTTATCTACAGAGTGAGTTCCAGGACATCCAGGGCTACACAGAGAAACCCTATCTTGAAAAGCAAAACAAAAAAGACATCCCTGGATTATCTAAACTGGTTTAATTCAGCAGCCCCTTTTACAATCTAGTGTTTCTCAGCAGCTGCCATTTGTTCATCAGCATTTAAAATTCAAGTCAGCAAAGCAACAAAGGAGCCAGATTCCCTGTGTATTTCCTATTTCTACATGGCTATTTTCCTTTATATTATTTTACTCTCTCTATAAAAACTTTATTAATTTTTTATGGGCAAATTATTTTTAAGAATTTATTTATTTTTATTTTGTGTGTATGTGTGAGTACCAGAATGTATGTATGAATACCACAAGTGTGTCTGGTACCCACAAAAACCAGGAAAAGGAGTTGGATCCCCTGGATTTGTAGTTACTGGTTATTGTGAGCCACCACATGGGAGCTGGGCCCTAATTCTGGATCCATTTATTATTTTTTTAAACTTTATTTTATGTGCAATGGTGTGAAGGTGTCAGATCACCAAGAGACTGAATTTACGCACACTTATGAGTAACCATGTGTGTGTTAGGAATTGAACCTGGATTCTCTGGAAAAGCAATAAGGGCTCATAACCACCATGCCATCTCTCCAGCCTACTTTACTATTTTTTTTTTTTTTTTTTGGTTTTTCGAGACAGGGTTTCTCTGTAGCTTTGGAGCCTGTCCTGGAACTAGCTCTTGTAGACCAGGCTGGTCTCGAACTCACAGACTATTTTTAAATTATTTAATTTTTCATGCCAGGTGGTAGTGGTGCATGCCTTTAATCCCAGCACTTGGGAGGCAGAGGCAGGTAGATCTATGTGAGTTTGAGGCCAGCCTGGTCTACAAGAGCTAGTTCCCAGACAGGCTCCAAAGCTACAGAAAAACCCTGTCTCAAAAAACAAAAACATTATTTAATTTTTCCTATGTCTGTCCATACTGTTCTTTTCTTTTTTAAGTGCCCATGCACATTTTAAATACACTATAAGCTGTTTAGAGGTTTTTCAGTCTGGTCTGGCTTCACTAGGCACCTGTAGCATTCTCTGACCCCATGAGCCAAACCTTAAACTTGCCAGGCAGCTTTGTACGGGTAGCTGTCTCTGGCCACTTTATGTTTTTGAGCTTGAGGCCAGCTGTTGTAAGAGGCTGTTCATTTGTTTCCAACTACTCAGATATGAAATAATCACACAGAAACTATATTAATTAAATCTCTGCTTGGTCACTCACTACAACATACTCCTAGTAAGCTCTTACATATTAAATTAGCCCATTTCTATTATTTTATATTTTACCACAAGGCTCGAGGCCTACTGGCAAGGTTCCAGCTGGCAGCTCATGTCTTTCCACTCTTGAGGCTACGTGGAGCCTCCCTGGCTCTGCCTTCTCTCTCCCAGAATTCAGGTTAGTTTTCCCTGCCTACCTCTATTCTGCCCTGCCAGATTCTTTATTCATTAACCAACAAAAGCAACACATATACAGAAGGATTCCCACACCTGTGGGAGTCCCCGCTGTGTGCTGTGAATAAAGAAACTGCCTTGGCCTGTTGATAGGGCAGAACTTAGGTTGGCAGGGAAAACTGGACTGAATGCTGGGAGAAAGAAGGGCAGAGTCAGGAGATGCCATGGATTCACTGCCAGAGACAGATGTGCTGGAACTTTGCTGGTAAGCCACGACCTCATGGTGATACACAGACTAATGGAGATGGGTTAAATTAAGATGTAAGAGTTAGCCAATAAGAAACTAGAGCTAATGGGCAAGCAGTAATTTAATTAATACAATTTCCGTGTGGTTATTTCGGTTCTGGGTGGCTGAGACCAACAAGTGGCACCCTCCCCTGCAACACACACCATTTCCTTTTTCCTGTTTAAATAAAAAGGAAAGCTTTAACTTTAAAATAGTAAAATTACATGTAACAAAACAGGTATCAAGCAGGAATTATAGTTATAATATTTATATTTATTTTCTTTTATCATAACTAAGGAAAACTATAATTACAACTATCTATTCTTCAATTCCATCAAAGATTCCAGAAGGATATAATATTACCTAAGTAAACAGGAAGTGTATTGTAAGCAACTTTCAAAACTCTAGAAATGGCAGAGAAAAAGTAATAGAATAAGAAAAATAAGCCACATAAAATGGAATATATACAGAGAGTCTGGATTATGCATATTATTGAGTTTTCTTTGAATCTTTTGACTGCAGAGAGACATTTGATTCTGGGGACTGCTAAGATAAACCAACATATGTGTTTTAAAGGTTTTGACTTCAAAGTTTGAGTCTAAGGATATGCTGCTTTGGAAAAGTTGTTATTCTTTTGTTTCCCCAGAGGATGAGAATCTATGGAATCCTTCCAGAGTAATATGGCTTGATGGAACAAGACCCCCGAAAGGTCTCCATAAACACCCCCAAAAATTAATTTGCCCAACGAAAAGCAGAAAGCAGTTTTGAGAAAAACTATGCCCAAATTCTCAAATATTGTTTATAAAAGTTTGTTTACATTTATGGGGGGATATGCTATAAAGAGATGAACAGTTTGCATTGATATTGATCTTGGTTTATTGGTACAAATTTAAGGTCAATTTTATTATATGTATATTTTTGCTCTTGATTAAGGAATTGTGTTTGTGCAGCTCATTTAGAAATTTAATGTATACTTAAGAAATACAGGTAATAGATAATCATCTGTAATAGTCAAGTATGTAATCATGTTAGTTTGTTTTCTAGATATATAGAGATATAGTTCAGTTAGATAGGTATTCTTCAAATCTTTCAGAGACCTTTACAATATGGCATTTAAATAACTTAGGACTTTTTAGGACATGAGACACATCTGATCCTGGCAGCACAAATTACTTCAAGAGGAAGATGGGCATTGAAGAAATTTCTTACAGAGTTTGCTAGTCATTTGGACAAGAAACTGCTCTTGCCTGGACTGCTTGGTGTTATGCTGTGTGAGCTGGACATGCAGGACCCATGGAGAGAGGACTGCTGAACTTGCCTAAAAGTGAAATGGTTCTTTGGGGTTCCTGTCTGCCAGACATCCTGCAGGATACGTAAGAAAGTGACTGACAAACTGCCAATTTAGGCAGAACTGTTTTTGAAATTTGCTGCTTCATGGAAAACTCTGCCAGAGTCAAAACTTACACAGAGATGCTCTGTCTCAAAAGCCAAACAAAACAAAACAAAACAAAACAACAAAAAAGAAAAGCTCTAAAGGAAGGGGAGACTTTTTCAGTGATGTGATCATTCTTTAAATTGCGTGCTCCTCCAATCAAACCCTCACAGGAACACATACACATACACGCTGAGAGAAGTTAAGTTTGAAGGGGGCTTAATTGAGATAGGTGTGATGATTCACACCTTTAATCCCAGCACCCTGGAGGCAGAGGCAGGTGAATCTGCGTTTCCAGGCCAGCTAGGGCTACACTGTTGAGATCCTGTCTGTGATAGTTTGAATGTAATTGGCCCTATAAGCTCATAGGGAGTGCTACTATTAGGAGGTGTGGCTTTGCTGGATGAAGTATGTCCCTGTGGGGGCAGACATTGAGGTCTCATGTATGCCCAAGCCACACTCAGTACTTCTGTCTGCTTCCTGTTGCCTGCATGGCAATACGTAGGACACTCAGCTATTTCTCCAGCACCATGTCTTCCTGCAAGCAGTCATGTTCCATCAGGATGAGAATGGACCGCGCCTCTGAACTGTAAGCCAGCCACCCCAATTAAACGCTTTCCTGTATAAGATTTGCTGAGGTCATGGTGTCACTGCGCAGCAACAGAGAACCTAACCAAGTTGGTACCCGGGACTGGGGTGCTGTTGTGTTAGGCCTGACCATGTTTTTGTTTGGAGGTATTTGAACTTTGGTACTTTGGGTTAGAAAAGCAGTGGAATGCTGTAAGTACTGTTTAATGAGCCATACAGTAGGAGCCTGGAAGACAGTGTGCTGAGAGTGATTTGAACTTTGAGGATCAAGACGTTTCAGAGGAGCAGAATTTAGTATGTTGATGAGGGAACTCTTTCAGTCAATAGCCTTTAAGATAACAGCCCACTTTGGGTGTGGTCTCATGTACTATAAGTGCAGACAAAAAGCATGCATAGCCCCCTTTTTTTCCTGTGGGATTTGGTTCCAGTTTCCAGCGCATGCAGATTGCTACTGATTGCTACCCTTACTGTCTGTTTATCCCCAAATAAATAAATCTTTGTTATCCTCCATTCTAGGCTGTTGCGGAACTCTTTGATGGGACTACAGTATGTTGCGTAGAGATTGTTCTTATAATATTTCGATGAAGAATGTGGCTGATTTTTGCCCTTATCCAAAGACTCTGCTTGAGACTAAAGTGAAGAGTTTTGGATTAATTCCGATGGCAGAGGAAATCTTAAATCATCCTAGTATAGACTCTGTCAGGGAGTTACTAGTAGTAACACTAATGAAAATATATAATGAAAAGGAGCAGGTTGAGCAAATAAAAATGCAAAGTGTACAGATTTGAGAAAAGACACCAGGAAGTGGAATAAAGCTAAATCCTGTGTTCAAAGAGATGAATGGATTAAGAAATTGAATAAAGGGAGTGATGACCTCAGGGCAAGGTCCTACCCAGCTAAGTTTTCATCTTGTGAAAAGGAATTAAAGAAGAGTTTAGAGCTAGGTGTGGGTACATGCCTTTAATCCCAGCACTCCAGAAGCAAAGGCTCTCAGACCTCTGAATTTGAGGCCAGCTTCATCTACAGAGCAAGTTCAAGAACAGCTAAGCTTAGGCAGTAGAGATAACAATCAAAACCAAAAAGCTAGTAAAGATGTAATTGAGCCAGGCAGTGGTGGCGCACACCTTTAATCCCAGCATTTGGGAGGCAGAGGTGGGCGGATCTCTGTGAGTTCGAGGCCAGTCTGGTCTACAAGAGCCAGCCACCCCAATTAAACGCTTTCCTTTGTAAGAGTTGCCGTGGTCGTGGTATATCTTTGCAGTAATAGAAACCCTAACTAAGACACTGTCTCAAAAGATAATTGTTTTAGGGCCCCCTCCCCAGTAGCAGCACTGGGAATAAATGGAGCCAAGGTCACAGAAAGTAAGAGTTCTAACACTTAGCTCCTCCCCAGCCCTACAAATCCTTTCTTCCAGTCCGTAAAAATGCTCTGAAACCAGGCAGTGGTAGTGCACACCTTTAAGCCCAGCATTTGGGAGACGGATGCAGGCAGCTCTCTGTGAATTTGAGGTCAGCCTGGTCTACAGAGCTAGTTCCAGGATGGCTAGGGCTGTTACACAGAGAAACCCTGCCTCGAAAAACCAACATAAATAAATAAATACCTGTATTCTTGTCTTCATCTCATTCCTTCATCCCAGAAGACTGACAGTTCTGCCCTGCTTCCTGATGGCAAGCCTGTTCTCTCAACAGTTGTTCTGTGAGATTCCAGTATGATTAGCAGAGGGGGAACATTTTCTTCTGGTCAGTAGGTAAGGAAGACCCTGCCAAAAGGAAACCCTGCCCTATGGACATCTGACTCATGGGACAAACATTTCTCCGTGGTTAAACTGTCATCTAAATTTAAACCTCTCAGCCAAAGCGACTACAATGTCTTTATTTCAGGACTCCAAATGGATGTGGGAACTGAACTCTTCAGCATTGCTTTGCCTTCTCTGTCAAGTGTTTAACTTTGAGTCTTTGAGTGTTCTCCAGCCTGTAGATAGTAAGTTGGGAGGATGGTAGAAAGGAATCCAGGTACTTCATGTCATAGAGCAGGTGTTAGAGTTTAGACATATTTGAATATATATATATATCACATACATGTAATAAAGATCAATATTTCATTGAATCATTTGAATTTTGAGTTGTTTTAATTTGTGTGTGTGTGTGTGTGTGTGTGTGTACGTGAGTGAGTGCATGTACCCAGTGCACATGTGGAGGTCAGAGGACAGCTCTTGGGAGTTGATTCTCTCCTTCAATATGTGGGTCCCAGGATTCGAACTCAGCCATCTGGATTGATGTCAATCATCTTTACCCCAGGTCATCCCATTAGCCCTATGTTTCTTATTAAATATGGTGTCCTCCCCCACTTTTTTCTGTTTTTTCAAGACAAGGTTTCTCTGTATAGTCTGGCTATCCGGAACTATGTAGACCAGGCTGTCCTAGAACTCACTATGTAGACCAAGCTGATCTCAGACTCAGAGATGCACCTGCCTATGTCTTCCAAATGCTGGGATTAAAGGCACACTTTTTGTTTTTTGGGGCAGGGTTTCTCTATTTAGCTCCAGCTGTCCTAGAACTCACTGTATAGACCAGGCTGGCCTCAGATTCTGAAATCCACAAGTCTCGTGAGTCCTGGGATTAAAGGAGAGCACCACCACCCACCGCCTGACTTTTTCCTTTAATTAATTGATTTTGAAATAGCATGTTGCTGTGCTGCCTAGGCTGACAGCAAACTCCTGAGGCCACAGTGAGTTTCCTGTCTCAGCCTCCCAAACAGTTAGGAGCATGGTCCTGTGTCAGCTCTGATTCTCCAGTCCCAGTCTCTCAAGTGCTAGGATCACAGTCCTGTTCAACACACACATCCTGTCCTGGGGGATCAAGCCCAGAGCTTCATGAATGCTGGGAAATGCTCAACCCACCAGCAGTATCCCTCAGTTAGGCAAAGGACATAAAGTCAGAAACATAATCCACAAAATAAAAGTAGATAATTATTCCACTAGTTATTTATGAGTGCATAACTAAACTACTTATCTTCTAAATAATTTAAAACAATACTCATGAGCTGGGCATGGTGGGTCATGTCTTTAATCCCAGCAATCTCCCTAGTGCTGGGATTAAAGGCGTAGGACTCCCAAGTACTGGGATTAAAGGTGTGAGCCACCACTTCCTGGCCTCTTGTGGTTTAGCTCTGCACTCTGACCTTCAGGCAAACTTTGTTAAAACATAAACAAAATATTACTACACAGGCCAGACTAGTCTATTATGCAAATTCCAGGACAGGCAGGACTACACAGAGAAACCCTGTCTTGGAAAAACATAAATAAAATAATAATAATTAAAACACGTACATGTTTTCCTTCACTATGTGTGGATCAGAAAGAAGTCCAGGTTTAGCTGGGCGCTCTGTCTCAAAGTATCAACCAGGGCTGTTTGATTGAAACTATCACCAGGTATGGCCTGGCATGGTAGTCCATGCCTTTAACCCCAGCAGTTGGGAAGCAGAGGCAGGTGTAGCCAGGGCTACTTAGTGAGTTCCAGGCCAGTCAGGGATACATAGTAAGACCCAGTCTCAAGAGGCCGAGACAGGAGAATCACGAGTTTGAGGTCAGCTTGAGTTACATAGGAGTGCCTGTTTAAAATAATAATTAAACTAAATCTCAGACTGGACATGACCGTACTTGCCTTGGGAGCTCAAGACCCAGCCTGGACTACATAGGAATCTTAGGCCATCCTGAACTACAGGAGACCCTGCCTCAAAACAAAAACAAAAACAAACAGTAACAAAAAACAACCCACTGAGTTGGAGAGATGGCTCAGAGGTTAAGAGCACTGATTGTTCTTCCAGAGGTCCTGAGTTCAATTCCCAGCAACCACATGGTGACTCACAACCATCTATATAGTGAGATCTGGTGCCCTCTTCTGGCCTGCAGGCAAACATGCAAGCAGAACACTATATACATATATGTGTGTGTGTGTGTGTGTGTGTATGTGTGTGTATGTGTATATATACATATATATAATAAATGAATAAATCTTAAAAATAAAAAACCCTGAACCCACAATGTTATACCAAGACAACTCTTTTCATGAAGGAAATTTAGTTTGACCTAAATTTATTTTATTCATTTATTTTGTTTGTTTCCAGACAGGGCTGCTCTGTGTAGTCTGGCTGTCCTGGAACTTGGTCTTGTAGACGAGACTTGCCTTGAACTCAGAGATCCTCCTGGATGCTGGGATTAAAGGCATGCACCACTATGTCTGGCTAGTGTGACCTAAATTTAAAACAGAAAAAAAAATCAGTAATCACAACAAGTGCTGGCAGGGATGAAGGAACCTCCATATACTGATAGGAATGCAGCAAGGCACTGAAAAGCAGGTTTTCCACTGGCAAGGTTGCTCAGCAGCTATCAAGCCTAATGACCTGAGTTCAATCCCTGCGACCTACATGGTAGGAGAAGATGGAATTCCACAAGTAGTCCTCAGACAAATAATTGTTAAAAGAAAAGCTGGTTAGAGTGAGGAGGTGGAGGTACATGCCTTTAATCCCAGCACTCGGGAGGCAGAGGCAGGCGAATCTCTGAGTTCCAGGCCAACCTGGTCTACAGAGTGAGTTCCAGGATGGGCTAGGTCCACACAGAGAAACCTGTCTCAAAAAACACAAACAAAACAAAGAAGGAAAGAAGGAAGAAAGGAAGAAAGGAGAGAGAGAGAGAGAGAGAGAGAAAGAAAGAAAGAAAGAAAGAAAGAAAGAAAGAAAGAAAGAAAGACAAAGAAAAGTTGGTTAGAGCTATGATTGTAATCTCAGCACTCTGGCAGGAGGCTATGGCTGGTGAACCACAGCCAGGTCTACAAAGTGAAACCCGGTATCTAAAAACAACAACAACAACAACAACAAAAAAAAACCTACAAAAAAACAAAAAACAATACAAACACTGGATTTGATGCTGTACACCTCTAATCCCAGCGGTTTGTTTGGAGGTAGGATCGGGAGTTCATGGCTAGTCTCAGCTACACAGGGAGGGAGCCTGACCGGGATAGTGACGTGGCTCGGGAAAGGGGCCATGGTAAACGTGTCTGTTGCCCCAATCCTAGGGGCAAACATGGTAGGAGAGCACTGACTCCCAAAAAATGTTTCCGAGTTCCACACGTTCACTGTGGTACTTGCAGTCACACATATAAGCCCATATAAACACTAAATTGAAAAGTTTCTGCACTCCAAAAAGCTTCTCCACCGATGCAATAATCCTTATCAGATCAAATCAAATAAGATTAGAAAAAGCCCAGGTTTAATGGATACAAACGCTCTCAGATGGTTTTCCAGCCCCCCTCCCCACAGACAGAAAGGAAGACTGAAAATAATGCCTTTGTTCTCTGGGGGGCAGGTTAAATACCCTGTGGGAGTGGTCTTGAGCATCTCTGGGGAGGGGTCATCATTTGGCAGGTTTTCTTGGGGGCAGAGTCTGAACTGAGGCAACACCCAGGGGAGGGGGCTTGGGCTGAAGACTCTTTGCCTTGGGTATATGGTTGCCTGAGGCTGGGGTGTGGCTTCCATCCAAACATTCCAGAGTCTTTGAATATATATGGATGCCAGGGACTGGAGCGACGCTTCCACCCAAAGATAAATAAATTCATGAAATTTGAATGTATGCTTTAAAAAAAAAAGCTAAGCATAAACTTAGTGCGTCCAGGTGGGACGTACGTGTACAGGGTAGGTCTCTCAGATCTCGTGTATTCCAGGTTTGCCAAGCTAGCGACGTCTCCTGCCTGGTAACATCCCTGGAAGAAAGCTGCCAGGGAGCTAAAGCCATCACTCAGAGGAGAGATGCACACATGACTAACCCCACCCACTTTGTAAAACTGGGACACCGAGGCTGGGTGAAGACGCCGAGAACCAAGGGCTATGTAAAAGTCACAGGAAGGGGACCTGTGCCCAGACTCTGTAAGCAGACTCCACCCGGAGTGAAAACTTTTGCCTTTGCTGATTTTAATATGTGCTTTTGTCACCTTGCTGGGATTTAAAATTACCGAGGAGCACACACTAGGGTGTGCCTGTGAGCATTTGACGGGGAGTGTGGTGGCACCATTTCCTGGGCTGGGGTCCTAGGCTCAACAAGGAGAGCTGAGTGCCAGCAAGCAGCCTCTGCTTTTTACCAGCTGCCCATGCTCCCGCCGCCACGCTCTCCCTCCCGCCGCCACGCCCTCCCGCCGCCACGCCCTCCCGCCGCCACGCCCTCCCGCCGCCACGCCCTCCCGCCGCCACGCCCTCCTACCACAGACTATAGCTCCCCTTAAGCAGCAAGCCCAAATGTGCCCTCCTTGTCTTTAAGTAGCTTGTTACCAGGTATTTTTGGCTTATCACAATGGAAAAAGTAGTTAAAACACATTATAATAAAACATAATATCAACATTAGCTTTTTTTTTTTCTGAATCCTATGAGTCTTTCTGATAAATGTTGCTCTGGGACCCAAACCCAAGGGCACTTTATTTTTCATGTAGGTAGACTGAAATTTTCTCAATGAAATAGGACCCATATTCGACTCTCGTGTGAGAAAATATAGAAGTATGGCTTGTAACAAAAACCTATGTATGTGTCTAAGAATCTTGGTCATAAAATCATAAAAAAAAAAATGGAAAGAACCCAAATGACGTTCAAGTTATGAAAAGGCAAAACTAACCCCTGGGATCGGGGAGACCGGGTGGAAGACAGAGTGCGCCCTGGCTTCATCCCCAGGTTCCCAGCATTGACAAAGACGTACTGATCTATGGTGGCTGAACAAAGGCCTTAGGAGGGGTGGAGTGGGTGTGTGTTCTGCGACCTGAGGGAGGGAGGGGTGAACAGGTGCCACCACAAACAGGAAGCCCAAGACTGGAACGTTTCACAAGATGCAAATTTTACCCCCCAGGGAAAAAAAAAGGAAAACAATAAGCAAATATTGAACTTTAATTAATAATATGTGTGCAGAAACTGTAGGGGAAGTGTGCTCTGAAACAAGAGACCAAGACAATGTTCAGCAGCAGAGGAGACGTGCAGGATGGCAGGGCAAGCAAGAATCATCAAAAACACACACTGTCACGCCAGGCGGCAGTGGTGGCTCACGCCTTTAATCCCGGCATTCAGGAGACTGGCTGGGTCGTTGTGAATTCAAGATCAGCCAGGTCTACGGATCGTTCCAGCACAGCCAATGAGGTTCATAGAGACCCCGTCTCAAAACAAACAAAAAACACAAATTGAAGGGTTCATGGGTATTTTCTACAAAATCTCCCAACTCCACTCTTTATGTGAAAATTCCGTAAGAAGACAGGAGATAAACATTACAGCCCAGGCTGGGGACACTTGTTAGTCTTTCCTAGGAACTTAAGTCAGGCCGTGCTGCTTTGTGGGTCTGACCGGTTTTCTGATTTATCCAGCAAAGCACTGCTTTCCCCAAAGCTTGGAGCTTCCCTCTTTCTCTAGAGCTCCGCCCCCACCCATCCTGCCAAGTGTTGGAACTCACCGCCTGTGTAACTCAAATGGCACCCCACTTCTCCCGGACCCTTTTCCCCTTGTGGGCAGCTGACGGAATTTACAGTTGTCGCTCTGGGAGTTTTCTTTTAAACTCTAGTAAAATCGGTCTTGTGCTTTGAGGAGGAGAAAGAAACTTAAAATTTAGGCAAACTAAACCCCGTTCACATTCTAGCTAAGCAGCTTTTCATGTTCAGTGTGACCACAGTGCTCTTTTTGTCTAAATTAAGAAACACACATGGAGCCTGTGTCATACAGGGACGTATTCTGTAGCCCAGGTTGGCCTCAAACTCATGGAAGTCCTCCTGCCTCAACTTCCTGAATACTGGGATCACAACCTGGCTGAAAGAGGGCATGTGTACCCTAGTTAACTGACAATCACAGGGGAAATACAATGGGAAGCATCCATTTGCACCCTAGTTAACTGACTATAACAGGGGAAATTCAATGCTTGTATATGCACAGCCATTTTGTGGCACTAAGGGTCGAATCTAGGCCTCAGACATGCTAGGCGAACACCGTTCCACTAAGCTATGTCCCCATTTCATATTCTCTTTATTTGGAGACAAGTTCCAGGCAATTTGCACAGGCTAGCCTTGTGCTTCTCTTGGCTGGTCAGAACTGAGCTTGAGAACCTCTGTGTCGGATGCCAGGTAGCTGGGGTGGACAGGCCTGTGCCACCAGGACCAGCGCTCACAACTCTCCTGTTAAAACCTTCTTTTCTCTTTTTCTTTTTCAAAATTATTATTATTAATTATTTTGGTTTTTCGAGAGGGTTTCTCGGTAACTCTGTCCGTTCCCAACACCCACATGGTGGCTCACAACTATTGCTAACCCAGATCCAGGGGATTTGATATTCTGTTCTGACCTTTGCAGATACCAGGTATGCAAGTACAGACACATAGGCAAACTAATCATGCATATACAATAAATAAATAAATAAATAAATAAATAAATAAATAAATAAATCTAAAACAAAAACAAATAAAACACCTCTCTAGAAACACCTTTGTCTAGATGTGGTGGGGTACAACTTTACCAGCATTGGAAGGCAGTGGCAGAAGGATCTCTGTGAGTTCAAGGCCAACCTGGGCAACAGAGGGATGGCTAGGACTAGTTAACAACCCCATCTCAAAACAAAACAAAATAGTGAAAAACACCCTTACAAATCAGAGCCTTGGCCAGGTGGTAGTGGATCATACCTTTAATCTCAGCACTCAGGAGGCAGAGGCAGGTGAATCTCTGAGTTCAAGGCCAGCCTGGTCTACAGAGTGTGTTCCAGGACACCCAGGGCTACCCAGAGAAATCCTGTCTCACAAAACAAAACAAAACAAAACAAAACAAAACAAAACAAAACAAAAAGCAGCAACAAACCAGAGCCTTGTCTCCCAGGTGCAGTCAGGATCAACCATCACAGAATCAGCGGTGTGGTCATCGGGTTCTCACCTCCATGCACCCTACTCCAGGCAGGGATACTGGCTCGGTGTACACATCCTGAACCCCAGATTTGGAGAGGCTGAGCTGGGAAGATGCAGGACTTCAAAGCCAGCCTTGGCTACAAGCTCCTGTCTCCTCCTGTCTTATATTCCTCTCTGCCCAGCCATAGCCCTTCCTGTGTCCACTCCCCAGTTCTTGGATTAAAGGTGTGTGCCACCACTGACTGACCTCTCTGACTAGCTAGTGGCTTGCTCCACACTCTGGCCCTCAGGCCAGCTCTGTTCGTTGTAGCACAAATACCACCACAATTTATTATGTAAGTGGGTGTTTTTTTGTCTGCATGTATGTCTACATACCACAAGAAAGCATCCGATCACAGGACTGCTGTCATAGACAGCTGTGAGCCACAAGTGGGCGCTGGGAATTGAATCCAGGATCTCTGGAAGGGCAGCCATCTCTCAGGCCCAAGGCCTTGAATTTTAATTTTCCTGCCTCAGCTCCCAGAACACTGAGATTACAGGCATGTAGCACTAAACCAGGCCTTTTGAGAAGAAAGTTTTAGAGAACATCTTAGTACACCTTACTTATTTGGGGTGAATCTGTGTCTGTGTGCTACAAAGGACACGCAGAAGGCACAGGAGGACTTGCGGACGTAGGTTTCCTCCTTCCGCTAATGGGCTTGGGGACTTCAACTCAGGCCGCCCAGTTTCACCGAGTGAGCACCTCACCACTCTTCGCAGCTCTGAGATGTCACCTTAAAAATAGACGGTGTCGGGGGCTGGAGAGATGGCTCAGTGGTTAAGAGCATTGCCTGCTCTTCTAAAGGTCCTGAGTTCAATTCCAGCAACCACATGGTGCCTCACAACCATCTGTAATGGGGTCTGGTGCCCTCTTCTGGCCTGCAGACATACACACAGACAAAATATTGTATACATAATAAATAAATATTTAAAAAAAATAGATGGTGTCTTTGGACAGGCCTGTGTGGTTAATCTTTTCTTCTCTAACTGCTGTAAGGGATCCCTTTACACCACACTTTAAAAGATCTTTTGGAATGTGGCAGGATGACTCTCCTCAGTCAAATGCTTTTATCAAAAGTTCTGGGGCCTGGAGAGTTGGCTCAGAGGCTGCACTCAACTGTGAGCAGTGGAGTTTGGGTCCCAGCACCCACACGACAAGCCAGATGTTTTGCACACATCTGTAACCCCAGCACTGATGTGGGCAGAGACTGGAGAGAATCACTAAGGCTTGCTGGTTTTCCAGCCCAGCCAAAAAACATAGCCCTATCCCAAAGAAATAGCTGGAAATGATAGAGGACACCTGACATCTTCCCTGGCTTCTGTATGTGAATACAGGCACCTGTCACCAACACACACATGTACACACAGAGAAATGAATCCTTACAGAGTATGCATAATTGTACTCACTTGTGTCTGTGTGGAGGTATATCCACACAAGTGCAATGGGGGTCCCTGCAGGCCAGAGCCATCAGATCCCCAGAGCTGGAGTTACAGGCAGCTGTGATCACCTGACATGACTGCCAAGAATCACTCGGGTTTCCTGAGGACCGTGGTTTAACCCCCAACACTCAGACGGAGACTCACAACTTTAACTCCAGTTCTTGGGATCTGACACCCTCTTCTGACTTCCAAGGGCACCAGGAAGGCAAGAACACTTACACACATATAATAAAATCTTTATTGGTGTTATACTTTAGATCTGAAATGTAGGCCTATGGTCCTCAGCTGGCAAGGCCTCTGTGGGGGTTGGGTCCTAGCTAGAAAGGGGGCGTTACTGGGGAAGACTTTTGAGGTTAGGGCTTCTTTCAGCACAAACTCTGCTTCAGGATCCCCGACATCTGAGCCCACAAGCTGCACTGCCTAGTTCCCACCACTCCAGCTGCCTGCCATGCCTTCGTCATGGTGGACTGACCTCTGGCTGAGTCAAAGAAAGCTGACAGAGATTGGCCTGCCTCTGCCTTGAGTGCTGGGACTAAGGCATGTGCCACCACCACCCAGCGGGTTTTCATTTTTTAAATTTATCATTATATTGTCTGCATGTGTATGTGTGCTTCATGTATTTGCACCAAGAGTCAGGTCCCTGGAACTGAGATTACAGATGACTACATGTGGGTGCTGGGAACTGAACCCAGGTCATTCGCTGTAGCACAAATAAAAACCCAGAGACAGATATAGGGGTTCAAGCTGAAAATCAGAAAAGCAAAGCAGAACTAGAGAGTTCTCACCTCCTCTCATGCTCAGACTGAAAGGGGCAAGCCTCCGAACCTCAGATTGGGACTGAGACTCTTGAGTTCCTGTCTCTTACCACTTACATTCCTCTCTAGTGCTGGGATTAAAGTCCTGCACCACCACTGCCCGGCCTCTATGGCTAACTAGTGTGGTTGCTGGGATTAAAGGTATGAGCCACCATTGCCTGGTCTGTATAGTTGACTAGTGTGGCTAGCTTTGCACTCTGATCTGCAAGAAAGCTTTATTTATTCAAACATAAAGTATCACTATAATTTGCAAGAGCAGCAAATGCTGTCAACATTTTTAGATAAAGATGCCTGAGTAGAGACTCTTCTTAAGGCTGTCAACTTTCACTCACACTCCCTTTATAGCAAAGAATCTACCCATGGCATATATTCTTTGTAAATTGCTTGTTTTTGATGATGAATAAGATATTATGAGCTAGTCATGGAAGGGCAGAGCTCACTTCAGTGGCTGAGGCACTGCATACAGACACATTCAGTTAACTTTACTGAATGTGATACCTCGTCCCCATTGGTTTCAAAACCGAAGCAGAAAGTGAAGACGACGACGCACAGCTAAGGCTTATGTGCACTTCAGGGCGACATCCTGCACATTGAAAACATTTCTGTTTTAGTATTTTGCCTGCATGTCTGTGTATGTGGACCCTTTGTGAGCCTGGTATCTACAGAATCCTAAAGAAGTTTCCGATCTGGAGCTGGAGCTACACATGGCTGTGGCCATGCTGTGGGTGCTGGGAGCTGAACCCAGATCTTCAGCAAGAGGAGCCAACTGGGAATAAATGCTTGGACTTCTGAAACCTCAAAATCCTCTCCCAGCGACATACCCCCTCCAAGGCCAGACCGCTTAATCCTTTCTTCTCAGTGCCTTCAACTGGGGAAGCATTCAAACATATGAGCTTATGGGGCTGTTCTCATTCAGACTACCACAGAACCTATCAAAAGCCATTTTCCAACATGGTTAATTGGCATCATGAACAAGAGCTGTCATTCCAATCATCCACTTACATTGGTAAAGCAATTTTCTGTTCGACAAAACAGTCTCAGTCAAAACCCATCAGGGATTGGTCCCCCAGCTTGTCACAAACCCCAGCACTTCTAGGCACGGTGTCACCCTGTGGCCCACCATTCCATGTTCCGCCAAGTGGGGGAGGGAACAGCATTGCTTTCTCACCTGTCCTTCCCCACACGCCAACTCCAGACCCTCAACTTTACCCCTTTCTCCGTGGAGACTTCTGCCACACCAGCACCTGTAACCTTCACGAGATTTCCTGTTGTCCCCTTTCCCTCAACAGGCTTCAGGAGTCCAGGCTGGCCTTGAACCGCTGTTTCTTCAGGTCATAGAGAAGTGACTCACTGGTTGTGACGATGGCTGTGGAACTGATTGGAACACAGGAATGATATCTCCAATCCTTATTTAAAATTCTGCTGGTATGTGTACCATGTGCAGCCCCAGGCCTGTGCAGCTCAGGGGAGGGCATTGCTCATGCCCTAAACTCCATCAGGATGATCTCCAAGAATAGAAAGTGCTCTTGATTTCTCCATCTCTCCAGCCCTTGAGAGGCACAGGTCTATCTCCGTGGGTTACACAATAAGCTCCAGGACAGTCAAGGCTGTGCAAGAAGTGTGAGGAGCTAAGTTCGGGTCCCCAGAACTTCCTGTTGGCCAGCCTAGCTGAGCTGCAGGCATCCTTCAGCCTCAACCCCTAACGTAGCCACAAATCTGCTATTGAACTTGGTTGTAGAATTTTTTCCCGTTCATTTGGTGGTGTTGGATAGACTCCAAGGCTATTCAGATGCTGGGTAAACACTAACACCAAGTTATAGTCCTGAGCCCACAGATCTCCTATGTGCTCTTGCCCAGGAATATAGATCTAACAAATAGCAGAGAACATTTCCCTAGCATCTAAGGCAAGAAAATCAATTCAAAGTCATCCATGGCCACTAAACAAATTTACAGGCCAGTCTGTTACATGAGACTGTCTCAAGAATGTCAAGTGAGGGGTAGTTTACCAACAGCCTGGTTTCCCAGTCACCAGTAAGTTTAACACCCAGAAGAGCAGAAGCCACTGTGTAGCTGCAGACCCAAGTGCTCCAGGAGTCGAGGCCAGCATACATCATCTCGAGCCAGTATATAAATCTCAAGAATCAGAGAAGCCATGTGTGATGGCACACGCCTTTAATCCCAAACAGGCAGGAGACAAGAGGCAGGAGGATATCTGAGTTGAGGCCAGCCTTGTCTAGAATGAGTTCTAGGACAGCCAGGGGTACACAGAAAGAAAAACAACAACAACAACAACAAAAAAGAAGTTAATTAGAAAATTAAACCAACCTGGTACTTTCAAATACTCTTTCACAACGGAGATTTTATTGGTTGAGGAGTAAAGTACACAGACATTTCAATTCTTAAAACATGTACCCAAACTCTGAGGAGTCATACATTGTGTTCACGTACCCAAGAGCCATGTGTTGTTTCTCTTTGAACTTATTCCAAGTAATGTTCCATCCCCAAGACCTCACATAATAGTAAATTGTTCACAATCCTCCACTCCACTGATTCACCGTTTTATCCACGCCCAGAACACACTCTAAAGTTCAGTGTTTCACATTGTTACACGGTTAGGAAAGCGGACTGCCACGGGCAGACAGTCCTGACAGGGCAAGGGCCGAGGAGTGGGTTTGTAGCCAACAATTCTACGAAACACGACACCGGATATAACGGAACATACTCCAGACACAAATGCACGACTACTTAGAATATGCTTTGTGTTGTAGGATATAAAACTAGCCCTCTACGGAATGTTATGGTGACCCCCGAGACAGTCACAGCCTCTCCTGATTCAGTATCCTGCTATTTTCTGGTTGTACCAAAAAATAAACAACCAGCAAGTGATTTAACCTCTTAAAAAAATCATTTACACTTAAAAAATGGGATGAGGCAGGATTTCTCCCCACCTTTTAAAAATGTTTCTAGAGCTACTAAAAAACTCGCATTTACAAAATAGTTGATAAAAATATTCCTCTGGATTGTACAAGAAGGGAGGCGGGGACACTGACACACATGATGGATGGTTAGTCGGACTTGGCTTCTTTCTCTTCTCCTTCAGAGGCGGGACTCTGCAAACCACAGGAAAAGAAAGATCAAGTACACCATAGCCACAATCAACACTTAACACAGCACGGCATGGGTGCCATCTCTTTCCTTTCCTGAGACACCATCCTTCCATACAGCCCCGGCTACCTTGGAATTTATTTCGTACAACAAGCTGGCCTCAAGCTCAGAGATGTTCCTTCCTCTTCTCCCAGAGTGCAGAGATTAATGGTGTGTGTCACTATGCCTGCCTTTTTTTTTTCCTTTTGGGTTTTCGAGACAGGGTTTCTCTGTGTAGCCCTAGCTGTCCTGGAACTCACTCTGGAGACCAGCCTGGCCTTGAACTCAAGAGTTCTGCCTGCCTCTGCCTCCCAAGTGCTGGGATTAAAGGCATCTTCTTCCACCACCACCTGGCTAAGGCTCTGGTTTGTAAGGGTGTTTTTCAAATTGAGATGCAAATATCTGACCACTAAGAACCCTAGACAGCGATTGTGAGTTCAAGGTCAGCTTCATCTATACAGCCAGTGCTATATAATAAGAACATACCAAAAAATACTACTATAATACTATTCCAGTTGGAGACTGACTTGATAGGTAAAGTCACACAGGATAACCAGAGTGCTAATCCTCAGCGTAACAAAAGCTAGTTGCTGTCAGCCTGGTGGCTCATGCCTGGAATCCCAGTAGCTGGAGGCTAAAGCAGATGCATCATTTCAGGATTAGACTATAGAGGCTATCTCAAAAGGACAAAACATCTGTTATCAAAACCTTACACTGCAGTCAAGCAGTGGTGGCGCCTGCCTTTAATCCCAGCATTTAGGAGGCTGAGGCAGGCAAATCTCAGTGAGTTCAAGGCCAGCCTGGTCTACAAAGTGTTAGAAGAGCCAGGGCCAACACACTGAAAAATCCTGTCCCGAAAAACAGAACCGAACCCTAATCTGCTACATCCAAGATTCAATTTAATATCTGTTGCCCAAAACCCAACATGAACGCATGCAGGTGTACTCTTCTGACCTGGTTTTCAGTCTCTCCGTTCTCTGCAGGCAGATCCGTGGTTTGCTGGTCGGCCACTTCAGCTTGTTTGCCCTTTGCTCCCCTCTTCCCTTTTGCTTGCACTTTTTTATCAGATGACTTATCCTGAAACGAGAGCAAGAGAACATTTTAACACTTTCCATTTAATTTTGACTTGATGCAGACCATACCCACAATGGGGATAACAGTGTATCTTGTGAGACAACCTCAGACACCCAGAAACATAGCCTTGGTATCGGACAATTTGAGATTCACTCCAACAAGACCACCATCACACCTCATTAACCGAGATTTAACCGAAAGCCTGTGCTGCATTCTCCACAGCACATGGGCATTACCACACATCAGAGACTAAATGCAAGTCTTGTAACCCTACTAATCCAGCAATTTCTTTTAAGCAAGAATAATCCACCTGCCACACAACCACTGCTCTGGCAAGATCTGTACCCACATATGTGGATTTTTCACCTTTAACAATGCACATGTTGTGAGGTCATGTTGTCTATCCCGCCACACAGTCCCTTCTTGATATAATGAATAGCTAAAAAGATCAATTGTAAGGTGTTTTCACTTGGGTATTTGTAGAATGTGAAAAGCACACGTTAGTGTGAGGATATTACTTGAAACATTAAGTCCAAAACTAAATCCTGGGGCTGGAGAGATGGCTCAGAGGTTAAGAGCACTGACTGTTCTTCCAGAGAGTTCAATTCCCAGCAACCACATGGTGGCTCACAGCCATCTTTAATGGGATCTGGTGCCCTCTTCTGGCATGCAAGCATACGTGGAAGGAATGTTGTATACATAATAAATAAATAATATATATATATATATATATATATATATATATATATATAAAAACTAAATCCTAAGCAGTACGAAACTATTTCTGGATCCCATCTGGCTTATAGGGAAGGAGCTTAGTGATCCCCCTCCTCCTAAAACCAAAACAACAAAAACCATCAGTTCTCTGTAAAGATTACGGTTGTGGTACTAACACATACATGTATCAATAAATAGATGCAATAAAAGCCAAATTCCTTATGGGTGCTGGTGACTTACAAGACTTCAAGGGCCCCAAGGTAAACAAGAGAACCAATACTGTCTTAAGGGAACGTGGAAGCAGGGTTTCATATAGTAGGGTAACTACTCATGTGACCCATTCTGTTTTATCTTCTTTTGTTTTTTTGAGACAGAATTTCTTGGTGTACCACCATTGGTTGTCCTCAAACTTGCTTGTAGACCAGGCTGGCTACAAACTCAGAGATTCGCCTGCCTCTGCCTCCTGAGTGCTGACATTAAATAGGCACATTCCACCAATTTCCTGCTTGTCAGACCCATTCTTAAAGCCCCTTACTGCTTCTGTATTTAGCTGGTGAGCAGATGGGGACTTGAGCTTGAACCCAGACTCTGAAAAGTATAAAATACCCAGGCCCCGTGTGGATGCTGGTCACATCTTCAAACCCAGCAGCAGGCAGACCCCTATGATTTCTGTGGCTAGCCAGGGTCACAGTGAAACTGGCCTCAAACAAAAAAAGATAAATATGTACACAAAATACCTGTAGGTTAGATTAACCAAGTCTTCCTACATATGATTAAGCCTTCAAACTGTTCACTTGCCAAGTCTGTTCTCAAACACAAGGCCAGGTGTAGGAAGCATGCGTGTCACCCCATCCCCATTAGACAAAACAGTGACCACTCACCTCTCAATAGGGAAAAGAAAAATGGTTACATGTGATGCCCCAAACCCACTGAAGTCAAACACGGGCCACTCCACGGGCAGCTCAAAGTATAAAAAGCATAAAACACTTGGCAAGAAATAGGTAAGAATGCCAAATAGTTTATACACAGAAAAGGAGCAACAGAGAACTGCACAGACACCCGATTAAGAGCGACTCCTTAGACCCTCACCAGTAGTTTTTATGCTGGGATTACTGTCGTTCTCTGGCATAAGAAAGTAACGGGGGGGGGGGGGGGGAGGTTTGATGCACAGTTTCTGTGTAGCTTTGGAGCCTGTCCTGGAACCCCCTCTGTAGCCCAGACTGGCCTCGAACTCAGAGATCCACCTGCCTCTGCCTCCCAAGTACTGGAATTAAAAGCGTGTGCCACTACTGCCCGACGGCATGAGAAAGTCTTAGTTGACGGTACTGTCGCCATTTCTAGAAGCTGTGTTTAAAAAGACTACAAAGAGGGAATGGGAGAGACAGATCAATTCCCAGGACTCACCTGATGGCTCAAAGCTGTTAGATCCTCTTCCTGCCTCCGTGGTGCGCGCGCGAGACACAGACACAGACACACACACACACACACACACACACGCGCAAGCCCACTATCCCAACAGATCAGTTTCTACTAATGTCCACAAAATGCTCTTTGCCTCTAATTACATACACGCATATGTGCCTGTGCCGGCTGTGCCTGCAGAGGCCAGAAGAGGTCATCACACCTTTTTATCCCCTGGAGCTGTCACTCAAACAGATCCAGGTCCCTCTGTAAAATCAGTGTGCGCTCTTAACCAGTGAGTCATCTCTTCGGCTCATAGCACGCTTCTGAGTTCTTAAAAAAGGCCTGTACTTGTGTCTGTGCATCGCGCGCATCTGGGGCTGGAGACCTCTAGAAACAGGAATGATGGACGTTCGTGAGCTGCCCTGTGGGTGCTGGGGACTGAACTCAGGTCCTCTGCAAAAACCAAACGCGCACAAGTGCTAAGGATATACCCAGCCGCCCGCAATGACCTTCCAGGAGCCACAACTTCAAACGAGCGGCCTGCCTGCACATCCGTTTCCAGACCTACCTTTCCCGCGGCCTTTTTCGGCTTCGCGTCCACCTTGGCAGGGGCGGGCTTCTAGGGAGAGGGGACAAAAAGAAAGGTGAGAGGCGGCGAGCGGCCCTGCAGAGTGCGGCCCCGCTCGCTCCCGCCCCGGCCCCGCGGTACTCACGGCCGACAGCCTCGCGGAGCGGCGCTTGGGCTGCGGAGAGAGAAAGCAGAGTGAGCGACGCTGCGACCGCACCCCCGCCGCCCTGCCCGCCCCGGCTCGCCCGAGGCCCGCGCTCACCTCCGCCTTCGCCGCTCCATCCGCGCTAACCTGCAGAAAGAGCGAGCACCCGAGAACAATGCGGCCGCGTGACGTCACGCCGAGCCGCCCGCGCCCCCCGAAGATTCCCGAACCCGCACCCCGCTCGGGCCCGACCCCCGCTCGGGGCTCCGCCGCCCGTCCCTCCCGTCCCTCCCGCCGCGCTCACCTTCCTCTTGGGCATCGTGGCGGCGCTGGATGGGAGGCGCGTGCGAGGCCGAACCTGTCACGGAGCCGCCGCCGCACGGACTGCTGCGACCCGCCGCGGGGGCGGTGGGAGAACCGGATGGAACCGGATTGGGGCCCGCCCCCCTCTCCCCCGCGCCTCCCCGCCGGCCGGGCCGCCCCCCGCCCCCATTGGCTGCGCCGCCCGACGGCGCCCGAGCCCGCGTCCCCGCATAGGCGCGGCGGCCTGTCACTCCGTCGCCTCGCCCCGCCCCCCCGGGCCCCTCACTCGGCGGGCGCGACCCCGGCCGAGGGGCGGGCCGGAGCCGCCCGACCCCGCTAGGTAGTTTGTTTGAAGCCGACTGCAAAAGTGCGGTCTGCGCGCTGATTCGCGGGGGCGTGTCACGTGGCGCCGCGTCGCTCTCCCACAATGCCCCGGGCGGCTGGCTCTCCGGCTCGTCCAGCGAGGCTTCCCGGAACGCCCGCCCACGGGGTCTTCTCCAAGGTGGCTGTGGCTGGGGTTCGGCAATGCCTAGGCGATCTTCGCCATGAAATGCCCGTGGAGGCGCGGGCTGGGGAGGAGAAGCAGCGTGGCCCGTGCTGCAGACGCGCGCGCTGGCATGTCGCGCAGGCGCAGCTTCTGCGCGCCTTCACCAGGGGGTCGGTGTGTTTGTAATGCAGCTTGGTGAGGTTTTAGCGCATGCAGCTGTCGGGATCTCGGGCTTGAGTTCCTGCCCGCCGGCATCATCCCCGAGAAGCCACCCACTGCAGATTAATGTCCTTCTCTCCCCTGGGCTTAAGTGTGTGCAGGAATCGCACCGCCCCCTCCGAACCTGGTGCTCCGCTCAGCCGCGGTGGTTTTACCTCTGAATTCCCGAAGCCAGGAAGATTGCGCATAACTTTCTTTGTTTAAGAAAAGCAGTTAATGTTGAAGTAGACGGCAAGCTCGGTAGTAGAGTCCTACCTGCAGACATGTTACTGCTCATCGATTGTAAGGAATATATATATGTCTTTACCTACTCTAAAGCTTGTTGATAGGACAGGGAATTCGGATCTCTTATTTCTTGCCACTTGTAAGATTTTCATGCAGATATCTGAAGTCCCCTACCCAGTAAAACCTTTTTTTTTTTTTTTTTTTTTTTTTTTGCTGCATTCTACCAATTAGAAGGCTTGAAGCAGTGACCCCCTGGACCAAGTCTTTTTAGCCTAGCTAGCTGAATTAAGACCCTGAGGTCGGATCCCAGCCATTGGGGAAAAGACACTATCACCACCTGAGTTAGGATAAAAACCAAATGCATTTCCTGTCTCTGTTCTGTCTTCTGATTGTACCCTCTTGATTTGGATCTCTTATATTCGAGGCCAGCCTGGTTTACAGAACAAGTTCCAGGACAGACAAAGCTACAGAGAGGAACCCTGTCTCAAAAAAAACTACCACCAAAAAACCAAACCCATAAACTAAAGTTTGTTACAGGGAGCCTACCAGAGATGACCAAGCAGACACAGTTTATAGCGAACTCAAAGCCTTTGTTACGGCTACACTCCAGTCGGTATTCGGAACCCACGTGTAGCCCAGAGCAGCATTTAGAACAAGGGACTCTTTTTCTTTCTTTCTTTCTTTCTTTCTTTCTTTCTTTCTTTCTTTCTTTCTTTTCTTTCTTTCTTTTTCTTTCTCTCTTTCTCTCTTTCTTTCTTTCTTTCTTTCTTTTCTTTCTTTCCTTTCTTTCTTTTTCTTCTTTCTTTCTTTTTTCTTTCTTTCTTTCTCTTTCTTTCTTTCTTTCTTTCTTTCTTTCTCTTTTCTTTCTTTCCCTCCCTCCCTCCCTCCTTCCCTCCTTTCTTTTTTCTTCTTTGAGACAGGGTTTCCCTGTAACTTTAGAGCCTGTCCTGGAGCTCACTTTGTAGACTAGGTTGGCCTCCACAGAGATCCACCTGTCTCTGCCTCCCAAGTACTGGGATTAAAGGCCTGCACCACCACCACCCAGCGACCTAGGGGCTTTTAACGACAAAAACCACATCCTGGTATCTCCCTCAGCAGCTGTAGGGAGAGGTTTTCATAAGCAGTTTAATGGGAACTAAGTTACCTGGGACATCTTGGCCTTCCTAGAGTAGTTTCCCACAGCATTTTCCATTAAGAAGATCAAATTCTAGTTCAATCCAAAAAGACCTGAGCAAGAATACAAGATGGAGGAACCTCTGCGCTTCTTTTCCTGTCACATTTCCCACTGTGGGCATGAATCAAATCATTAGCTAGTCCTATTGTAAGGGGGCACAGCTGGTCCTAAGGACCAAGAGCTTAGCTGAGTTTATTATTGTGGGAATTCATTCCGCCAAACCACAAAGATATAGTTGGCCATGCAGTTGAGTATACAGGGTCCCATCCATAAGTCTGATCAGATAAAGAATCAATGGTTTAGCTAATGCTGACAGTCAGGTGGTCAGCCACTGGGACCAGGCAAACAGACTGGTACCAGTGGTGTGATCTAAGTCTCCTCCTTTCTTTGAGGTGTTCTCTGACTATGGCAATGTTTTCACTAACTATCACTGATGGGTTAGCATGGAAACAAGTTCCCCTGAGGCTGTGCAAAGTCTTCCCTTTGTCATTAAAAGAGGGTTCAGCCTCCTTCAGTTCTGTAGGACTACCTTTGTGAGGGAGTCGAGTTGGCTGTCCAGCCTGGAGATAGAATTCTCCAAGTGGCCTAAATCTAAGTTTCCATCTGGAAACTGAGCTCCTCAAAGTTTTGATTCCCAACAATGAAGCTTGAGGTGCCTACGACAGCTTTAGTGGCTATTCCTGCCTCTACTAGAATCAGAACCAGAATTAGGGTCCATTCAACCTTTATTAACGTTTACCCAAGGCTGATAAGAGCTCTTCCCTCTTCTCCATTATAGGCAGACAGCTGGAGGATAACAGACCAGTATACATAGAGTGGGGTGTGCCTTTCCACTGAGTAGCAGGAGGCACCTTTCCTCAGTCCATTGGTACAAACCAGCCAGGTAATGACATGATGCAAGGACCTAGTCCTTGGTAGGCCACACATAAAATAATTCCTGAAGGCCTTTTTCTTCTTTACAATTTGAAGGCCAGTCTTCTCCACAACCTGATTTACTGACCCCTGTGGTTTTCCTACACCTATATTGTTCCATCTCTAGAAGGGACATAAGAGAGCAGAGATTGATTCAAAAGTTTCCCATCTGTGGTTTTTCTGAATCCCCTCATCCAGGGTTGGGGCAGATGGGGATTGTGTCCCCTGCCATAGTAAACCCTGGTCATTTTCACCTTTATCTTTAAGGGGCCTGAGTCCAGATCCATCTGTCCTTCTTACCGGCCTTTCCTGCCCCCTCCCCCAGGGGATGACACCAGACTCCAGAGAAGGATGAGTTGCTGTCTGGCAGCATCTATCATCCTTGCTATCCTGTCTGGCCAGTCATTCTTCCTCCAGTCAGTCTCACCCCAGGGTGCATTACCTGCAGTCCAGTAAACTGGGTTACCAGGACTGGGAGAAGCCTCATGTTAGACCTGAGGGGGCTAAAAAACATTTCCATGGCTGTCTGATTAAAGTGCACAAGGGACTGGCCAGATGAGTGCCTTCCCCTAAGTCGGGGTTTCAGAGAGCAGCCCCTCACTGTCTTTTGAGGTCTCTTTTGTGAGGAAGAGTTAGGGTTGGTAGAAAACTGTTGAGATGATTGCCTCTTAGCAACTGGACAGAGGCATGGGGGACTTGGCTGGAGGCTGCCTGTAGAATAGAAAAATGCAAGAATACGTCATAGAAGGGGAGTCATCAAGATAACTGGGAAGAGGCATTCTGGGAAGGCAAAAGGGCAACCATGTATCACCAGTTCTGGAGTTTAGCAAGTGGATATACGTCATGGAATACAAATTCAGCATAGGTTGAAAAACACAGTTTCTAGGACACTTTAGGCTTAGGAAACAGAAACTTATTCTTGTAAGCTATGGAGACAGTAACCATGGATAGCAGTGTGGTACGGAGTCAGTAACAATGGATAGTAGTATGGTACGGAGACAGTAACAATGTATAACAGTGTGGTACAGAGACAGTAACAATGTATAACACTGTGGTACAGAGACAGTAACAATGGATAAGGATGTGGTACAGAGACAGTAACAATGTATAACAGCGTGGTACAGAGACAGTAACAATGGATAAGGATGTGGTACAGAGACAGTAACAATGTATAACAGCGTGGTACGGAGACAGTAACAATGGATAAGGATGTGGTACAGAGACAGTAACAATGTATAACAGTGTGGTACGGAGACAGAAACAATGGATAAGGATGTGATATGGAGACATTAACAATGGATAACAGTGTGGTACGGAGACAGTAACAATGGATAAGGATGTGGTACAGAGACAGTAACAATGGATAAGGATGTGATATGGAGACATTAACAATGGATAACAATATGGCTCCTGTTTTGGTTTCACACTCACCTCCTCTAGGGCCACCTCTGCAGCTCTATTGCCTCTGGTTTCTGCGGAATCCCCTTTTTGGTGGCTGTGGTTTTGGGATGGCTCACTCTCCATTCCATTTAGATCTGTTTCTCCAACCAACAGAGCTGATGGAAACACACTTCTTGTATAGGGAGGTATACAGTCATACAGAGACACATAATAAAGACAGCCACCACACATTCAGACACCAGAACAGACAAGGGGAGTCAGAGGAGGTCTCATACATATCTTGGACACAGGATCTATGGTCATGTCTTACCTGCCTTCTTTTTTCCTAACCAGATATTATAGAAATATAATATATAACCAAACTGAATTCCAGAGGGGTCAGATCAGATGACTTTCAATGCCCCCCTCTTTTTTTCTCTTCTGCGTGGCAGCATCCGTGTGCCTCCAGAGCGATTGGCAACAATCACTCACAGAGGATTTCCTTGGGGCCCAGGGACATCTCAGAGTGCACACTCCTTAAGAGTTCTTCCCAGCCTGTGTACTCTTTCCCTATGTGTTGAGGTCCAGTCTCTGGGGATCTCACTGGGGCCTCCTAAATCTTATGGGGAGCCTTCCAAGCACAGTTTATAGTCAATTAAAAGTCTTTATTTGCCAGGTGGTGGCTATGCACACCTTAATCCCAGCATTAGGGAGGCAGAGGCGGGCAGATCTCTGTGAGTTTGAGGCCAGCCTGGTTTACAGAGCAAGTTCCAGGACAGCCATGGCTGTTACAAAAAAAAAGCCTTTGTTCCAGCAGGCTACTAGTACTCAGGTAGTCAGGCCCTAAGTGTAGCCCTGAGCATTTAGACCAAGAGGCTTTTAAAGGCAGAAACCACATCCCGGTATCCGCTCTGCAGCTGCAGGGGGACATTTTCTCAAGCAAGCAGTTTAACAGGAACCAAGATAAGTTATCTGGGACATCTTGGCGTCAGGTCTTAGGACAGAGTTGGGTAATTTTCCACTGGATTTTCCATCAAGGAGATCAAATTCTTGCCTGAGCCTGAGCAAGACTACAAGATGGAGGAGACTCTGCACGGCCTTGCCCTGTTACATACCTGCCCTGGAACTCACTCTGTAGACCAGGTTGGCCTCTAGCTCACAGAGATCTGCCTGCCTCTGCCTCCCGAGTGCTGGGATAAAGGCGTGCGCTACCACCATCTGGCTTAGAAAAATGTTTTAATGGACTATGATCAGCTGGAATTGTAGGGGAGGAAAAGTCATAGAAGCACTGGAGTGCGATGTTGGCAGCAAGCCCACTGGACATGGTTTGGTAGCAGATGAGGCTTAGATGCTTTGAAACTGAGCAATTGCATAGGAAAATCAATGAGTGAATCTTTAGAACCTCAAGTCAGACCGTGTGACTCCTGTTAAAGTAAAGACTTCTGTCTTCCACTTTCCAGAAACCTGGTCTGACGTGTTTAGGGTGTCTGTGCTCTTGTCCTCCTTGCCTCAATGGTGCCACCATTTCCTGCTCCCTTGACTTCTTCCCCTTGGGCAGCCTTCACTTCAGGGCCATGCTAATTGCTGTCTTCTTTCTATCTGGTGAGACACGTGCTCTAATCTAAATCTTCGGGTAAAGCCACCCGTAAGGCTTTCCTCGCATTGCCCCGCCTGTTCTTTGTCTTGTTTGTGCAGAGGACGATTTGAAAGGGACTCTAGCAGGCCTGTGTGCAGCAGACACGGCTCCGGCAGGCCTTCCCTCTCCCCTGTCCCCTCAGCCTAGCTAAAGGAGCCACCAAGATCTGTTCCTTTATTTGTCTACTTCCTGCCCCTGACGCTAACCACCAAGTCAAGCTACAAAAGTATTAAAGTCCAGCAATCAAAAACCTCCTTTGTGCTGCTCTAATCAAATCAACATACCCAGTCAAAATCAAACACCTCATCCTAACACGAAGTTTTCCCCTTTTCCTTTATAAACTGCCGTTTGCCTTTGGGTCAGTTCTGTCAGGCTCTCCCTTCTCTCACCAACCAGAGGCAGTCTTTTGTCTCTCCAGGGCAAATACCATTCCCTCTCGTGTTCTCTTCCCCTCCCTCCTCTTTATCTCTTGGTCTTTGTCTCTTTTCCCTGTCTTTATCCCTCTGGGACAAATAAATCTCCTTTGTGCTGGAGAACTTGGTCTTGGGGTGTCTTGTATTTCAGTCCTTTAGGCAGCCAGTGGTCACCTATAGGGAGAATAACTTGGCAGGACCAGAGTGGAACTCAGCTTTTCTCTTGTTTGGTAGCTTTTAAAAAAGTAACCCTTCCCTGGTGGTGGTGGTACACACCTTTAATCCCAGCACTCAGGAAATAGAGGCAGGCACATTTCTGAGTTTGAGACCAGTGTGATCTATAGAGTGAGTTCCAGGACAGCCAGGGCTACACAGAGAAACCCTATCTTGAAAAACAAGCAAACAAACAACGAAAGGAAAAAAAAGAAAAAAAAAAAAAGAAAAGCAAAAATCTAATTCTATGGTGAACCTTTTATTCCAAACAGTTCATAGCATTTGTCATTTTAGAAGAATACTAAACCTGCCAGAGTTTGGTCAAATCGTTCTGTCCTGCCTCCAGATGTGGGCAGGAAGGACTGCTTTCATTCCTTGTTTCTCCCCAACGTGGTTCAAAGGAGAACCACTCCCTCGAAGAAACAGCTGTTTAATACTCAAGAAAAATGAAAACTGTCCATTCTAATGTTAAGGGGACTTGTTGTACCTGCTTCCTGAGAACCTGTGCAGTGAACAAGTGTGGGTTTTGCTGGCTCCTGTTAACTCTAAAGACAGGGAATGGCAAAATGATACACTTAACTGATGGGCTGTGAGGGATGCCGGTCCCGTCAGACCTAGAGCAGGGAGCTGCTTTATATGGATTAACCTGCAGCTGTGGTTTTCAGTTTTGACCAGAATAACAATCAAAAAGTGGAATTTTGTTGTTGCTGTTTGGAGACATTGTCTAAGGCAGCCCACGATGGCCTCAAAGTCAGCATCTCCTGCCCTGTCTCCCAGATGCTGGGATGCTAGGCATGCGCAACCATAATGTCTGGCAGCAAAACGTTCTATTAACAATATTCTTGTCGGGCAGTGGTAACACATTACCTTTAATCTCAGCACTTGGGAGGCAGAAGCAGGAAGATCTTTGTGAGTTTAAGGACAGCCTGGTCTACAGAGCTAGTTCCAGGACAGCAAGGGCTACACAGAGAAACCCTGTCTCACCCCCCTCCCCCCAAATACTCTCACCTTTATACAATGAAAAGGCAAAAATATTTCTGTGCCCTTTCTGGGAAGTGTACTTCATTTTGATATAACAAAGGACAAAGCAAAGCGACATTAGCAACTCTTCTTTATAGTTACGTGACATAAAATGCGGTTTCTTTTTTTTTTTATTTGTTTATTTTTATTTTATGTGCTTTGGTGTTCCAACTGCTTGTGTGTCTGTGTGTGAGTGGAACTGGAACTTGAGTAATAGACACCAGCAAGCTGTCATGTGGGCGCTGGGAACTGAACCCAGGTCCTCCGGAACAGCAGTCAGTGCTCCTAACCACTGAGCGATCTATCCAGCCCATAAATGTGGTTTCTATTTGAATGTCTTTTCATTTTTTTCCCCTTTCAGAGAAACCAAAGCAGGAGTTGGAGAGACAGCTCAGCAGTTGAGAGCACTCTTTCTTGCAGATAACCGGGTTCAGTTCCCAGCGCCTACATCATCTTAAGCCTATAGCTTAAACTTCCTGTAAGTCCAGAAATCCACAAACCTCTCTGGGCCTCCATGGGCATCTCCACCAATGTAGTTCACATACTGTTGAAGAGTATTACTTTTACGTAAAGGTGCATTGCTCTTGTTTATGCTGCGTTTATTTAACTCTGTAAAGATGTGTTGCTGTTTCACCTTGCTTGCCTAAGGCACCTGATTGGTCTAATAAAAAGCTTAACAACCAATAGCTAGGCAGGAGAGGGATAGACAGGGCTGACAGGCAGAGAGAATAAGTAGGAGGAAGAATCTAGGCTCAAGGGAGAATGAGGGAGAGAGAGGGGGAGATGCCTGTGGCCAGTCAGCCAGCCACAGAGAAACACAGGAAAGGAGGACGTACAGAATGAAAGAAAGGTAAAAAGTCCCAAGGAAAAGCACAAAGGAAGAGAAAGTTTAAATTAAGTTATAAGAGTTAGTAGGACATGCCGGGCGGTGGTGGCGCACGCCTTTAATCCCAGCACTCGGGAGGCAGAGGCAGGCGGATCTCTGTGAGTTCGAGGCCAGCCTGGTCTACAAGAGCTAGTTCCAGGACAGGCTCTAAAAATGCTGCAGAGAAACCCTGTCTCGAAAAACCAAAAAAAAAAAAAAAAAAAAAAAAAAAAAAAAAAAAAAAAGAGTTAGTAGGACAAGCATAAGATAAGGCTGAGCATTCATAACTAGTAATAAGTCTCCGTGTCATGATTTGAGGGCTGGCGGTCCGAGAAGGCCTGTAACACATTCACATGTGTTTGGTGTGGCAAGCAGAGCACACAGCCTGACACTGCTCAAAGAACATTTGTAGCAAGCAATCGTCTCAATACATGGAGTGGGAAGTTTCCCAATTACATAAGAAGACAGACTCTGAGTCACAAACTGAACGAGGTTACGCTTACATTTAATTAGGAAAAGCTATCTACATTTTTAAGCAATTAAACTGTGATTTGATTTCTTTAAATTTTTAATTTTTATTTTATGTGAATTGGTGTTTTGCCTGCATGTATGTCTGTGTGAGTGTGTCAGATCCCCTGGAACTGGAGTTACAGACGGTTCTGGACTGTGTTGAGGGTGTAGGGAATTGAACCTAGGTCCTCTGGAAAAGCAGCCAGGGCTCTTGACCTCTGAGCCATCTCTCCAGCCCCCTTGATTTTTTTATACTTTATTTTATTTTGTTTTTAAATATTTATTATTTATTTATTTATCCATTCATCCATTTATTTATTTA